>NC_142011.1:132939877-132974877 GCF_049901735.1 Notechis scutatus | reverse complement strand
TAGGTATTTGCTGATTCATTGCTTGATTATCTTTTCATATAGTTTATCTATTGTTATCACAACGATACAGAACAGCTCTGCTAGAGAGAAATTCCCTGAAGATGGTATCCAGCATGAGTCTGAAAGCTAGGAAGATAAAACCTCTGGTCCTGGTGACTGACCCAGACTGGATCCTGCAGTATTCTGTCTTAGGCCCAGTACTCTTCGATATCTTCATTAACGACTTAGATGAGGGAATAGAAGGGGAAATTTGCAGATGATACTAAGCTGGCAGGAATAGCTAACACCCAAGAAGATAGGCTCAAGATCCAGATGGATCTTGACAGACTAGAACACTGGGCCATATTTAACAAAATGAAATTCAATGTAGAGAAAAGTAAAGTCCTACACTTAGGCAAGAAAAACCAAAACTACACATACAGACTGGGTGAAACCAGGCTCAATTGCAGTAACTGTGAGAGGGATCTTGGAGTCTTAGTGGACAACCAGTTAAATATGAGCCAGCAGTATGCAGCAGCAGCCAAAAAAGCTAATGCAATCCTAAATTGCATTAACAGAAGGATACAATAAAGATCAAGTGAGGTACTAATACGATTCTAAAAAGCTTTAGTAAGACCATACCTAGAGTAGTGCATCCAGTTTTGGTCACCACACTAAAAAAGATATTGAGACTCTAGAGCAGTGATCCCCAACCTTTTTGACGCCGCGGCCCAGTACCGGCATCAGCTGGGTGCCGCGGCCAGGTACCGGCATCAACTGGGCGCCGCCATCTTTTTTTGACGAAAAAGTGCTTCCGGTGACCTCACCGGAAGCACTTTTTCGTCAAAAAAGATGGCGGCGCCAGCACTTCCGGTGAGCTTTTTCGGGTAGAAATGGCTTTCTACCCAGAAAAGCTCATCGAAGGTTGGCGCCGCCATCTTTTTGATGTAAAAGTGCTTCCGGTGAGCTTTCTACCCGGAAAAGCTCACCGGAAACACTTTTTACCAAAAAGATGGCGGCGCCAGCAACCAGCGGCCCGGTAAGACTTGTTCCATGGACCGGTCGGTCCGCGGACCGGCGGTTGGGGACCCCTGCTCTAGAGGGACAGAGAAAGTGGCCAAAGGCAAAGCTATACAATTGAGAAATGCAGATCTCAAACCATATAAGTAAACCAAGCTTCTACCCATACTTTTCTTGTTTTTTTTTTTTTTGAACAAAGACCCTCCTCCACCAATGAGTTTCTATTGGATTATCTTTAGTTCCCATCTTGTGAGATAGATAGATGATAGATAGATAGACAGACAGACAGACAGACAGACAGACATTGACTTAAGCAAAGTCAATGGAGAAATGAGATTCTCTTAATAATTGGGCTACTAACTTATCACCTGCAGTGATTCACTTAACAACTGAGGCAAGAAAGGTCATAAAATAGGGCAAAACTCAATTGATAAATGTCTCAGTTAATAACATAAATTTTGGGCTCAATTGTGGTTGTAAATCAAGGATTACGTGTGTGTGTGTGTGTGTGTGTGTGTGTGTGTGTATGGCAATAATTTAGATTTCATTAAAAACAAAACAAAAACAAAAACTCCTCAAAAATATTGCATTAATTTTAATTGAGTTGCTCCAAATGACAAAGAGCAATTAATTGTCAGTGGTGTTCTTGTAACATGATGTGTCATTGTGAACCGAATACTCTGCTTTTGTTTCATTCAGGGAAATGCATTTGTTTTCAATTATGCAAAAAAGCCAAATGATACATCCTATTATTTATCTCTGTACAAAGAAGGAACAATAATAAAATCTGTTAATCCTTTGGTTGATTCTCAAATTCTCATCAAAATTCCATTATCAGTCAGTCCTGGGATTTTAATTACTTCATGAATGGAATAGAAAATTTCCCAGTATTTATGACCTATTTTCTCTGACCTGCACAAAGGAGTCTGTAAGACACCTGAATATCCTTTTTGTTTTGCTTCTGCCTTTTGTTGTGGGCCTGAAGTTATGGTATGTCTCATTTTGTAATTTTCTTTCCCATACACATTAGTCGTTCTTTAACAAGAATTTCAAAACTGAAAGCATGTAGCCTATATTACATTGTGATGTTTTGGGATACAGCCCCCAATTTTGTTTGAAGGATGTCACCTGATGTGCCATGAATCTTTTTTTTTAAAGGTAAAGATTGAATACTTTCACTAAAATATCAAACATTGTCATAAGTATAGGCTTTGATTCTCTTTTCTACACTATTTCATCTTTTGAAACATGTATTTTCTGGGAAAGGCTGCTTTGTTCAAGCAGATATAATTACAGATAATATATTCTTGCTTGCAGAGAATCAAATGGCAAATTAATTTGAATAAGAGATCAAACTGCAAACTTTCCAAATTGTATCTTGCGAATTATAGCATATCAAAGTATTCATATGGAGTACTATGTAGCTTTGTGCTTGAGATATTGAATGATTGCCTTTTTTGTACAATTGATTGATTTGTATGCCATCCATTCTTGAAGTGCCTGAATAGCTAACTCATAGAATAAACCAAATGCAGAATCAAAATCACATAAAATGGAGAAAATTCAAACACCTGTACCCAGAGAAAATTCAAACACCTGTAATTCACAGTTGGCACTACTCAATAATAAATGTAATTATTTTACTTACTTTAACAATATGCATAAATTGTTGATTTTATTGTATAATGCCCAGACTAACCTTATGAGAGATGGATGGCCACATACATTTGATTAAACAAATAAACCTAGTTAGATGGGTGGAAGGAGTATAGGAAAAGGCAGTAGCACAGAAACTGGTCTGCAACTATCCATTGCCCTAAAGGTACAAAACAATATCCTTACTTGTACATGGAAAGAGATTGGTAACTAGTGCAGTTTCTTAAATGGGGTTTATAAGCATGCCAGGATACATCCATCATCCCATATTTCTCTCTCTTTCTCCCTCTCTCTTTCCCTCTCCATCCATCCATCCATCCATCTATCGATCTATCGATCTATCTATCTATCTATCGATCTATCTATCATCTATCTATCTATCATCATCTGTTTATCAAATTTTGGTATGGCCCATCTCATTCTCAAATTGATTGTGTGTTATGTACAGTTAAAAACACTTATTATTAAAATGCAGTACATCAGTAAAAAGAACCAGGTAAAAAGAATGTTAAAATAAGTTTAAAGTTAAAAGGACAGAAGAAAGGTGGGGGCTGCCTTACCTCTTGGAGGAGGATATTTCACAGGCTTGAGGTAATGCCAGAGAAGGCCCCCTTCCTAGACCCCGCTAGCCAAAATTCTAACTGATGAAGCCTGTAACATATTTTCTCTGCCTGTCTAGTACCAGTACGATGGGCTGATATTATGGGGCTGAGACAGTTCTTCATGTAATCTGACTTTGTGTCATACAGGGTGTTTAAGTTACTAATCAATACCTTGAATTTGGCCTGGAAACAAACTGGCACCCAATGCAACTCGTGCAAAAGTGTTATATGTTCCACCTTTGGGTGGCCAAAATTGCTTGTGTTACTGCATTTTAATCAGCTGAAGCTTCCAGATACTCTTAAAGGGTAGCCCAATGTACAACACATTACCTTATTTAAAACAGGAGGTAACTAAGATATGAATGACTGAGAGAATGGCCTTCCAATCAGAAAGTGGTTCCATTGGCACATAAAATGTAGCTGTGCAAACCCCTTGAGAAGGAATTGAGGCCAGAACAACCCCCAAATTGTGAACTATCTCCAATTAAGGGAGTCTATTCAGAGGCAGAAATGACACTTTGGTCTAGATATTCAAAGGCACTGCATCTTGGAAGGGTTCAGTCAGAAGCTGTCTCCATTCAGTTCTTGACATATTCCACCCTTGATCCTGCTTTCCCTCCCCACCCCTCTGTGTGTATCATCCAATGAAAAATGTCCATAGCCAAGACTCATCAATCATGCTCTCCAATTAGATTTTTGCGTGGCAGAGGCTTCAGTCATCTAATCAGTCTTTGAAGAAAATATGAATGGAATGTACTTTCTATTCCACACTGCAGTCTGCTCTTTGAAACTCCCTCCTTCTTTCTGTTGTCAACTATAAAACATGTATACAAAATGTTGACACCTAGCTTCTATTTTTCAGTGCAGACTCAGGTAGCAGATTGCAGAAAGATAGATCTCTGAATGAATCTGTGATTCTGTGAGCAACTCAATCTGCCTGCCTGCTTTACCTGATTTTGGGTAAAAGATGCTTTTTTAAAAAAAAAAAAAAAACAATATTTACATACATGGTGTGTTGTGAGTTAATTTTGTGAGTTTACTTGCTAGCAAATTTTATGTGGCAGATTCAGTCAGCAGATTGCAGAATGGTAGATCTCTGAGTGAATCTGTGATTCTGTGAGCAACTCAATCTACCTGCCTGCTTTGCCTGATTTTGGGTAAAAGTTGCTCTTTTTTATAAAAAAATATATATCAATATTTACATAAATATCTACAATATTTATACACAAGCCATGCCCACTCAGTCATGTGACCACCAAGCCATGCCCAGTCAGCAAGCCACGCCCATCCAGTCACATGACCCACATGCCCACAGAACTGGTTGTTAAAAAATTTGAATCCCATCCCTGGCTGCAAGGAAATGTTCATACAGAGATCCTTCTTCCTATTTCCCTCAATAATGAGTGCAGTTCCACCTGGCAACAGATAATTCCCTGCTTCAGAAGCAGAAAGAGAAGAGCCAATCTTTTTATGGAGATCTGTGACTAATACCTGCTCATAATTTGGAGCTGATGCATAACATTTTCTCCCTGTGGACATCTGTGCTGAAAGAAAATAGTGGACCGGGGGAGGAGAAAGAAGAAATACACTCCTTTGAAAAAAGAAGAAAGAGAATGTCAATTTTTGCATAAAAATGTGCAGACACACACGCACGCATGCACGCACGCACACACACAAATAGATACACATTCATTTAGAAGTGATGAGCATAACTTAAATATAACTGCTGAAGATTTTCAAATAGAGAAAATTTCAAATATAGGAGACATTTTGAGATTCTGTCACCACAAGGTCATGAATAAAGCACTTTAAAGGGTACAGACTCTACATAATACAATGTTGGGTGCCTGTATATTAGCAATCTATCTATCACTACTAACCTATATAGCTACTATAGAAAACCCCAGCCACAGAATTATCAGAGAAGCCATAGAGATTGAAAAAAGACCTGAAAGCATGAATAGAACAGATGATTCCACCAGACTGTCAATTATTTGGAAGCCTGCACTCACAAACAAAAAAAATCTCCACACCACAAGCCAGCCAAAAACCTGGGCACAAACAGACTCCCCCTGATACCTCCAGCTCAAACACACCCCAACCAGGCACCCAGATGAAACCTAGCTTCCTAACAAATGATAGCCGTCCATTTACTCAGAGCCAAGCTGCACTAAAAGCCTCCAATACAGGAACACAATGTTGCCAGCCAATCAAGACACAAAAAGAGCCACAAAACAGACAGAAGATATTAGAAACACCAATCAAGCAGAACACAGCAAACTCTAAGACCAATAAACACAGACCAAGACTTCCAACCAATCAGGATGAAGAAAAAACCATTCTGGCACAGCAGTAGGCTAGCCCCAAATTTAAAACTTAAACGGCTGTGAAAGTCTGACTCACAGACGAACACAATACAGAAGCCTGATGATGGCAGATGAGAGCTTTGTCGTTATGTTTATATTCTGTCTTTGTGGAAGCTCACAATGTTCTAATGCACTGTTTGGTAATCAAAAAACTTATTTTAAACCAGCCATAAATTTAGGGAGACAAACCTAATAGCATGAGCAGGAAATTTTTAGCATAAGCACAATGGAATAGGAACTTTATTATTTAAGATATTTTGATCTTCTTCTTTGCTTAAAAAAAGCCTCAATGGCATAAGAGCATAAATATAGGTGCATTTTAAATTTGGAAGTGCCACAAATATGTGCTTTAAAAAAAAACCACTTGAGTACTTAAGTAGCTACTATTTAGCTTTTATTCAAACAGCAAGTAGATAAATAAATAAAAACTGAATTTCATACCCACAAAATATGAAAAACAAAGTAATGAAGGACAGCCTTAGAGTCTTTTTGTTCTTCCTCTATGTTTGGGAAACCACTTTTCCCTGGCCCTTCAATAATCAGTTAGCAGTACCAGCCCATTAAAAAAAAAAAAAAGAAACTTCTTCCCTGAGATTTTATTTATTGTCTTAAGGATGGATTTCATTAGAGGTGTTTCCCCCTTCTTCATTTATTAGGAAGTTATGAAAAAAAACATAGTGGAATTAAATGAAATTCATTTAAATTTATTTAAATTTATTTAAGACTTAGACAACTTTGAACTACGCCGACTAAGATTGGACTTAAGCATAGTACATAAAAGCATATGTTACAACATCTTACCAGCTAATGAATATTTCAGCTTTAACCACAAGAACACAAAAGCACATAACAGATATAAACTAAATGTAAACCACTCCAAACTCGATTGCAGGAAGTACAATTTCAGCAACAGAGCGGTCAATGTCTGGAACTCACTACCTGATTCTGTTGTCACTTGCTCAAACCCCAACTCCTTTACCCTCAAACTAACCTCTATTGACCTCACCCCATTCCTAAGAGGAATGCATAAGGGGCATGCATAATCACACAATTGTACCTACCATCCCTGTCCTATTGTCCCCAATTATTATTTCCTATTTCTTGTATTTAAACTTATGTTTATTCTTGTTTCTGTTGTATTGTAAGCTTCTGACAAATAAATAAATAAATAAATGAATGAATGAATGAATGAATGAATGAATGAATGAATGAATGAATAATCATTTAGTATGACTCATTAGAATAGTATACTGCTGGTGGCTGTTCAGCAATCATGCAAAATGCTAGAAGTGCCTTGTTTTCTTTGTCAATGGTAGTATGTTCATGAAATAATATGTATGTGAGTTCCAGTTCTTGTAGTGAAAATATCTTGTACTGCCCATATATTAAGATACCCTGCAAATTTTAGGACAGAGTACCACATCTTGTTCCTTTGCTCCATTTGGGATACAGTAAAGTTTTCATTAAAAATAAAAGGATCATAGAGAGTGCATCAACACTAAAATATAGAGGAAGTGTCTGTGTCCTCTAATTCCTTGAATATCACCAATTCTGCCTCTTGATCTCCATGACTTCTATGGAGGAAGCTATATTTATGTCCACTTGTAGTATTGAAAAATACTACAGTGCAGCTCTATGTGTTGGATGAAAGAGAGAGTTGTACTCAGGGGTGGGATTCTACCTGTTCGGCCTGGTTCGGGTGAACCAGTAGTTTCGAGGATCATCTATGAGTGAACCGGTTTGCTCCAATGATCAGCTGTTGGGCCCCCCCACCTGCCCCGGCTCTATTCTGACCTTTATTAGCTGGTTTTCAAGCTCAGCTGCTTCACGCGACACAGCGGATTGCCATGCATCAGCTGTTTAACATACAGGGAGACTGCCAGATTGCAGGAGAAGGTCAGTAGCAAATCCTTTGCGCATGCACAAGTGCGCATTCACCAAACCGGTTGTTACACTGGTTGAATCACACCCCTAGTTGTACTCACACTGAATTATAATTCTTTCTCAGACCCAGTAACAAACTTGTGGAACAAAAGATGGGAATGGTAGTATGTTAAGATGCAGAGGGCCAGACAAATGTTGTACTTGCTCAAAGCAACAAATGATTGCATATGTCTAAGCAGGAAATGTTTAAAGACCCTCCAAAATGTACCAGGTTGTGAAAAAATACAGAATTAGTGCATTCATCATTCCAATAGTTTCTTGAATTTCCTGAGATTATTATGAAGTCTTGATACAGGTGCATGGACAGGATGCTGACAAAGGTGACTGGTTTTTGCAGATTGGTAAAGAATCATCAATCAATTACAACCACAGCTACAGTGATTTAGTAATTCAAACTGGCCTATAAAAAGAGAGCTCAAAAAAAGGAGTAGTTCTCATTTCTCACTTTGTCAAAGATTGTCTACTTAATTACTATTGTTCAATGACTTTGCTCTAGTTCTACATAAAAAAAATCCTAATTCTATAGTAGTGGGCAAATCACTTATAATATAGATCTGTAATTCAGACATGCCTGTAATGATCAGTTTAAAATTTTGGAAGCTGTAACGCTGACTTTTTTAGACTGATATCTACTTCCCTCCAAGAGTTCAAGGTAATTTACATGGAGATTCCCGTTTATGCTATGCCAACAAAAAGAATGATAAAATATCTTATTTTTAAGTTCTTCATTTTTGTCACCCTTCAACAGTTTGTATTGATTATGGGGGGAAAATCTACCATTTAAAGACTTTAAAAAATCAGCATGAAAATGTTGGTGGAGAATGCAAAAAGAAGAAACTTCAGATATATTTAATATTAGCTTGTGGATTATCAACATTTAATTAGAACATTACATTCAATATTCTAACTCTTAGCTTATGGTTTTTAATCTTTTTATAAAAAATGAAAATGAATGGGGATAAACCTTCATGTTTTATTTAAACTGAGATATAAGACAATAGCTGGAGATTGATAATTAAGCATAAATCTTCTGGCAGACATTATGGGATGGCAAAATAAAATAAAATTGAAGCAATGTTTTAATTTCTAGAAACTATAATAGCCAAGATGTTGCCTTAACTACTGCAAATCTCCCCTTCTCTCTCTTTCAAGTGTAAATTATGTTGATTCTGTAACTACCTCTGGAAGATATATATTAGCAGGTGGGAAGAGCTTTGTCTAGGATCAGATATGTTCTTGTTTACATCTGGGAGTCAGTAACTGAGATAGAACAAGCCAAGTGCAGATTAAAGCCTGAAATTTTTTTATTTGTTTGTTAGATATGCATTTTGCATTTGCACCAGGAGTACAAGACAGAGCATATAGTACTCCCTCCTCTCTTTTTTCAACATAACAATAAACTGTGGGTAGGTTAGTTTGAGAGAAGTAATTATTCCAAAGTCAATTCGTGAGTTTCTTTGGTTCAAGCTGGGCTTTATTCTATGTCTTCACCACACTGGCACTAGTTAATTTACACATGGATCATGTCTGCTTAAAGATTAAGATAATGAACAGAGAGGAAATGCATAAAAGGATTTATTGTAGAAGAAGATGCCATAAAAAAGAGATATATTTCTGCTTTTTTTTTTTTTTTTGCAGACCAGTTCATAAATTAATGCAGAAAGGGATCAAACATATTTTTAGCAAATAAAATGTGAAACTGAACAAACCTAAAACTGGAGTGGGGCAATAGGTCACATATCTGAAAAATTTATATACAGATACATCAGGAAAACATAATCTTCTAATCTTGTTATTGCAGATCAAATGTTTTAAAGAGAATCTAAATATTTATTAATATTCTCAAAGGTATTTGAATAATCATGTTTCAGGGTTTAAAATAACTGAATTTATGCCCAAAGCAGTCATAACGAAGATAATTTCTAGGTAATAAGCAAAATGGCTTAAAATGTCATTTTGCCTTGTAGCAAAATCCCACGGTTCAGATCTGGGAACCAGAAATTCTTATTGAAATGTTTAATATTTGCAACTTTTCTTTGTTCTGGGAAGAAGATAGAGCTAATGATAAAAATGAACAATCTTTTTATAGTTTGTTCATTATTAGTGGAAAATACAATAATACTGAGAAAGTGTGGAAATTATTAAGGGGAAAATTGCAGTTGATAATTTTATAGTTACCTCACTTTTTTGGTAGAAAAATTGAAATAATAAAACCAACTTTACTGATTATTGAGGTTTATAATTTGCCTTTAAGCTCTAGGAGTTAGAACAGCAATATTGTTATCTTTTTTTTTTTCTCCCTCTAATAATCTCTTTCTGTCTCTTTTTTACATATTTATATAAATTTAGAACTACTAGGTATATAGGATGAAATTACTGTCCATTCTGCAATTGATAAATTAAAACTGATCATTAGTAAAATGTGAATATTGGGCAAAAATTCACTACAAAAGATAAAGGGAAACAGTTCATTTTTGAACCAGTAGAAGGAATTGAGATTTATTTCTAAGATTAGAAAAGGGATTATTATAATATTCAGGAAGCTCCTATATTCTAGTTTCTATAAATTCAACAAATCCATTCTATTTAGTTTCCTAGTATGTTGTTCATCAAAACCAGTGGTGGGATTCAATTTGTTTTATTACCAGTTCTGTGGGTGTGGCTTGGTGGGCGTGGCAGGGGAAGGTTACTGTAAAATCCCATTCCCTCCCCACCCCACTAACCTGCTTTCCAGCTCCGTTCTCCTGTGCAAGGCAACAAAAGAAGACCCAGCCGATCAGCTGATACTCAGGAGGCAGAGAATAGATGGGGGAGGGGCCAGTCAGAGATGGTATTTGCTGGTTCTCTGAACTACTCAAAATTTCTACTACCAGTTCTCCCAAACCTGTCAGAACCTGCTGAATAACATCTCTGATCAAAACTCTGTAATTTGTAAGCAGTCAGGGGCTCCAGCTTATTCTCAGCAAGTTCTATGATGGAGCCTTAGTGGAAAATCTTGGCATCTTATTATACTTAATCCTTTTCTTGAGATCAACCAAATCATGTTTTTATACATCTCTCTCTGTGTATACCGTGTTTCTCACATAATAAGGCCGGGCCTTATTTTTTTTTGAGCCCCGAAAAAACGGCTAGGCCGTCTTTTCGGGGGGGTGACTTAATTCCCCCCCTTGCATCCTCGCCACCAGCCGCTCCTAACGGGCGATCATGGCCAAGCACAGAGAGCTCCCTACTCCCACCTTTGCTGCAGACACCTTTGGCACCCACCGCTGTTGCTTTCCCTTCTGCCCATTACGCCGCCACGTTTGGAGCTGACGCTTCCGTGTTTGGAGTGCCGTCGCCATTTGGAGCTCCAAACGCGGAAGTGGCAGCTCCAAACATGACGGCGGCGATCTTTTATTTTGGTCCGCGCGAAGTTCAAGCGAGCAAGAGAGGAGACTGCGATGCCTCCATCCGAGATGGCAACCTCACTAGTGGATCACAACGTGGCTGGAAGCCCGAATCGGCGGGATACGATGGCGATCTTTTTGGAGCAAGAGGAAAGGGAGAGAAGAGTTGCGGCGTAATTTGCAGGAGGAAGTGGGTGTACCCACGGCAGGGAGCCCAAGGAAGAAGGGCTGGTAGGCAACGGAGAGCGTCCCATAGCTCCGGAAGCAGCCTAGAGACGCGCCCGGGAAGAAGGCGCAGATGCTGCCTTGTAGTCCCCAAGCCAACTGCGTGCACCGCCTTTAGTTATGTGCGCTCCGCGCTTTGGACATCTCCGTGTGATCGCGACCCTGTCCTTTCCACCTGGCGCCCTTGCTGCTTTCTGGCTCTTTAGCAACCGGCCGTGTTTGGAGCACTGCCGCTGTTTGGAGCTCCAAACGGTGGTGGAAGCTCCAAATGCGGAAGCTCAAACATGACGGTGGGCGATCTTTTTATTTTGGTCGCGCGAAGTTCAGAGCGAGCATGAGAGGGAGACCGCGATGCCTTGCTCCTCTCATGCTTGCTCTGAACTTCACGCGACCAAAATAAAAAGATCGCCCACCGTCATGTTTGAGCTTCCGCATTTGAGCTTCCACCGCCGCTTGAGCTCCAAACAGCGGCAGTGCTCCAAACACGAAGCCGGTTGCTAAAGAGCCAGAAAGCAGCAAGGGCGCCAGGTGGAAAGGACAGGGTCGCGATCACATGGAGATGTCCAAAGCACGGAGCGCACATAACTAAAGGCGGCGCACGCAGTTGGCTTGGGGACTACAAGGCAGCATCTGCGCCTCTTCCAGGGCGCGTCTCTAGGCTGCTTCCGGAGCTACGGACGCCTCCATTGCCTACCAGCCCTTCTTCCTTGGGCTCCCTGCCGTGGGATACACCCACTTCCTCCTGCAAATTACGCCGCAACTCTTCTCTCCCTTTCCTCTCGCTCCAAAAAGATCGCCATCGTATCCCGCCGATTTGGGCTTCCAGCCACGTTGTGATCCACTAGTGAGGTTGCCATCTCGGATGGAGGCATCGCAGTCTCCCTCTCTTGCTCGCTTTGAACTTCGCACGGACCAAAATAAAAAGATCGGCCGCTGTCATGTTTGGAGCTGCCGCCCGCGCTTGGAGCTCCAAATGGCGACGGCACTCCAAACACGGAAGCGGCAGCTCCAAACGTGGCGGTGTAATGGGCAGAAGGGAAAGCAACAGCGGCGGGTGCCAAAGGTGTCTGCAGCAAAGGTGGGAGTAGGGAGCTCTCTGTGCTTGGCCATGATCGCCCGTTAGGAGCGGCTGGTGGCGAGGAATTCCGGCCCGCCGGGTGCTCCTAATGGTAAGTCTCCCGCCCTTCCCCTTATTTTGCATATTTTAAAATAGGCCTAAATTTGGGGGGAGGGGCTTAATTTGATTTTATGCCGAAAAAACATGCTGGGCCTTCCTATTGGTGGAGGCCGTATTGTTGGAGAAACACGGTATTACTTTTCAGAAATTCTGCAGGGTTTCATCTAGTTATCCAATTATTCACTACAGACAATTTCCAATGTGCATGGTAGCTTAATGTGTAAGACACTTATTCCCAAATACTGTATGGAATAGATTGTCATACACATGTGTTTTAATGGGAAGAATCTGTCCTGTATAACCATAGGCTCTAAGGGCTACAGTGTAGCTATTGTATCAAGGTATCTGCATGAATCTCATTTGATCCTTTGCACATATAATAAAGTAGAAATGTTTCTTTCAATAAATAACAAGGAAGGAACTTATAAGATGTTTTTTCTTCATTAATTTTTTCCAGAACAAAACCAAAAAAACAAAATTTAAGTCACTCAGGTTGTGAAGTTTTCCTAAACTTTCAAAGAGTCAAAAAGAAATCTAGGGGTGTAATGTCTCTATATAGTGAACATATTAGCATTTTGATTTGAGTTGGATGTGCTTAAAGCCTTGACCAACTTATTACAAAACTAATTTTGCAGTTCAATCTCCAATTTAGATGTCTTTGAATTTCTTGGAATTTTAATCATCTTTTTTATGCCTAACACCCAACTGTGCTTCTCTTTGCTTCTCTCTCTGTGCCTTAATAAACCCTAAATATGATTTTAAACAGGCATTTGGTGCCAGTTTATGTTTTGGGGATTGTGATCCAGTAATGTATTTTAAAAGGCTTAAGCCCATGCAGATTGATTAAACTGTAAGCTTGAGTGTTTGTGTGTGCTTTAATTAGTAGACAAGAAAAAACATATTTTTTCCAGACTTTCTCTTATACTTCTGGTAGATGAGTAAAATCCGGTGGTACCATTTAGCATTCTTCAACCTAATAAATTTTATTAAAAAGCATAAGCTTTTGTGAGCTATATCTCACTTCATCAGATTTATGGAGTGAGTAAACTAATGCTGGATTTAAATGGAGAGGTAGGGAGAGAGACAAATAGATTAACAGGTCACATGTGAAAGAGATGCTAAATTGGCAAATTAGCTACTGTAATATTGAAAAACCTGTTGCATTTGTTAAGACTTTTTGAGTTACCTGAAATTTTTTGATATATTGTCTTACAGCCATTAATTGAATGACCATCTGAAGTTATAACAGCACTGAAAAATGTGACTTACAGTTGCACTTAAAACCATTGCAGCATCCCCATAGTCATGTGATCAAAATATGGGCCCTTGGCAAGCGGCATGTATTTATGATGGTTGCAGTCATTCATCGTGACCTTTCCAGCTGGCTTCTGACAAGCAAAGTGAATAGGAAAAGCCAGATTCAGATAACAGATAATAGAATCAGAGTTGGAAGGGACCTTATAGGTCATCTAGTCCAACCACCACCCAAGCGGGAGACCATACACCATTTCTGACAAATGGTAGTCCAATCTCTTCTTGAAGGTCTCAAGTGATGGCCTCCTACAACTTCCGAGGGCAAGCTGTTCCATTGGTTGATTGTTCTCACTGTCAGAAAGTTTCTCCTTGTTCAGTTTGCATCCATCATTCCTCGTCTGGCCTACAGGTGCTTTAGAAAATAGCTTGACCCCTTCCTCTCTGTGGTAGCCCCTCAAATATTGGAAGACTGTTATCATGTCTCACTTAACAGCCACATGCTTCACTTAATGACTGCAGTTATTTGCTTAACAATTATGGCAAAAAAAAGATTGCAAAATCAGGGGCAATTCACTCAACAGCCATCTTGCTTAGAAGTGGAAATTATACTCCCAATTGTGGGGCGAGGACCACCTAAATTTAAATGCAGCAACATCTTGCTCGACTCTAGTGCTAAAGTTTTTCTTTTCTTTTCAAAATGACTGTGTTGAAATTACAATAAAGATTGTAATAGAGTGATCTAAAGGATTGCACTAGAGTCTGGGTGGCTCAAGTCCTCTGTTATTACCTTACTCTTGCTTTAAGTCCTGATGTCATGTGGCCACCATTTCTATCCATTCCTTCTTTTGCACAAAGTCTGGTCTATTTTTCATATGTAGAATCCAGATGGCACATATCACATTAGAGGAAGAACAAGTGGATTTTTCTCTATTTTTTGCATACTTGTTAAAGCCTATTATATTATATGTGATTAGTGTAACTGTAGGGGCATTTGGATTTGTTGCAGGGCTTTGTTCCCACATTAACATTATTGTCTTGTTGTTCTTGTGAAAATCTGATTCAGGCTGGCGGGCTGTCCCTATACATACATTCTGCAGTGATCCATGTATCCAGAATGGACTATACCTTTGTAATAACACATTTGAATGGTTTAAACTGAGAGCTATAGGTGACAACCAATGATGTCCTATCATTCTGTTTCTGTGGTCCATCTTTTAATAGGTCCCTCTGGAAATTGATATAGTTCTATTGATTTATCCACTTATCTTACTGGTGGATGGTTCAGTATCTTGAATGCCTACTTCAATTCTGCCATTTGAGCATCTCTGTCAAATGGATCAGAGCAAATGCAATTATAGCAAAGACCCTGGAAATTAATATTTTTGGTGTTGTCTCCTGAATGGAAGCAGGAAGTATATAGATACGTAAAGTAACCTATTAGTTTCCTGTTAAATGTAGTGATTCTGTATTGATTGTGCAGTTTTGCTATGACATTAAGGAAGTAGATTCATCTTGTAGGTAAGATGAGGTTGTTAGTTCATGGAATTTGTTGAAAACATGATAAAATTTGATGAGATTCATTTCCATGAAACCAGATAATGAAAATATTATGAATGAATCTCAGCCAAAGTCCTCGTGAGTTATGAAGATAAAGAAACACCTGCTTTCTGGTATTTCATAAATTTTCCAGCTTTATAGACAAGACTATCCAATCTATACCTAAGTTAAAATTAAGGAAACAAGCTGCATAATTGTGCATCATAGTGAACAATTATGCAGGCATCTAAATATTATTTTCTCAGATTATATTATATTTAATTAGCAGTAGTTTGATTTTTCATTATTTTATATCTGAACCTATCATTCAATGGAATCTTTTATGAACATCCTGTCCTATATTTCCTTTGTTTGTAGCTCTGGTGATTTGTGCAGCAGAGCAGATTGCTGCACCTGAACTGTTTTATCAGCACTGATGGTAGGTTTTCAAGATTAAAATTGCCTGCTTTAGAATGATCCGCATGCACGTGAACTGTGTGTTAAGCGTGCGCCCACAGAACCAGTAGTAAAACAGTTTGAATCCTACCACTGTAATAGATAGATGATAGTAGATAGACAGGTAGATAGACAGATAGACAATTAGATGATAGATAGATAGATAGATAGATAGATAGATAGATAGATAGATAGATAGATAGATGTAGGTAGGTAGGTAGGTAGGTAGATGCAGAGATACATACAAACAAACAGGATGAATTGGTTTGTTTTCCATGGTATTTTCAGGAGTCTTCCCCAAAACCAAAGTTCAAAAGTGTCAATACTCTTCCTACCTTGCTTCTTCAAAGTCTAACTTTCATTTCACTGGAGTGTCACAGCGAATACCATGGCTTCTATAAATATGATCTTTGGAGGGATAGGAACATCATGGCATTTTTTCAAAGTCTTCATGACTGCTCTAGTAAATGCTAGTCTGAAATTCTATACATATACATTATATAACACAAGATTGTAAGTTAGGATTGTTACCTCTCTTCCTTCCATATACCCTCTATACATTCTTCTCTAAATGGAATGTTTTGCTGATTTTAGTAATTTCAATGTTGGTACCTTTTTGAAGTATAATGGACATTCTATATTGAACTCCTGAGTAAGCTTCTTGGAGTTGAGAGGCTTACTACTTGTTAAGTGTTGTATATTTTCTTAAACTGCATTACATGGAAGTCTTATACTTCTCTGGACTCTACATTTATAAAGAAGATCATTTTGTGATTGTGCCCCTAAATAAAACCAGGTTGCTAGCCATAAGAAAATGCAGAAGCAGTTAAAGCTATATAACAATTAAAACAAAGCAAACATAAATAAAGAAACACAACATAAAAACTAAGAGCAGGAGAGGGTTTGAATAAAAGCAAACCCAACCAAAGCTTTTAGCACATTCTACATTTACCTTATTTTCTCTATTTCCTTCTTTTTCTTACCTCATGGGATTTTCTTCAGCAACACCAATCACACAGATTTTCCTCTTCTTGATGTTCAGTTACAATAGCTGTGACATTATCACATTGCTGTTTTTTTAAAAAAATCTTCTTTTTGATCCTTACTTATCACTTTCTTGACAAGTTGCATTTCTATGTGTACTTAAGTATGAAATATTTGTCTGAATATTGCCTCACCTTACTTCAAAACAGGGGTGGGATTCTACCAGTTCAGACCAGTTCTACATAATCGGTTGTTATGATTCTGCACAGTTCGGAGAACCAGCAAATTGCACTACTGGCCTGAGAGCAAAGCTGAACCTTCCTTAGGACTGAAGCTTCTATTTTTCAGTGCAGACTCAGGCAGCAGATTGCAGAAAGGTAGATCTGCAAGTGACTCTGTGATTCTGCAAGCAACTCAATCTGTCTGCCTGCTTTGTCCTCATTTTGGGTAAAAGTTGCTCTTTTTTTAAATAAAAAAAAAAATCAAAATTTACATAAATATTTACAATATTTACATACAAGCCACACCCACCCAGTCACATGACCACCAAGCCATGTTCAGTCAGCAAGCCATGCCCACCCAGTCACATGACCACCAAGCCACACCCACAAATTAGAGCACGCGCACAGAACTGGTTGTTAAGAAATTTGAATCCCATTCCTGCTTCAAAAGTGGTAAAATATACATATATTTTTCTCTTGTTCCTTATATAGTGCTTACTGTAATATTGTTTAATACAATATTTCTATAAGAAGGAAAACTATAAATCCTGTCTGTTTTATTTTCATAGCATCATAAAAGCAGTAGCTAAATTTTCAAGTGAAAAATGCTAGGCTTTAAAACTGTCATTAAATCATGTAGTTGTGCTTAGGAAATCCTCCAATTAATCATCAGTATATGTAGCATGTCTGTAAAACAGACTGTCCTTGAAAGAAGAAATGTGAGTTTGTGAGACTGACTTTATGGCAGCATCTTCCATTAAGATTACATAATTAATTCGTTTTGGGAATTCTAGGGAATACTGCCAATTTATAAGAAAGGGAATGGGAACTCTTGACTTACTTACAGCTCTTTTATTGATCCATTAAGGCCAGTTTAAATGTTGCAAAGCATCATCTTTCAAATAAAAAAATATTGGTTCCCTGAAACAAGACTTTTGATCAAAACTGGGCTTTTCATCAAAACTGCACTCATCAAAACTCATTAAAATTGCACTCTGGAAAGAGTCCAGAGAAGAGCAACAAAGATGATTAGAGAGCTGGAGGCTGAAACATATGAAGAATGGTTGCAGGAATTGAGTATGTTTACTCTAGTGAAAAGAAGGACTTTTCTTTAGGGGAGATATGATGGCCGTGTTCAGTATTTGAGGGTCTGCCACAAAGAAAACTTATTTTCCAAACTTATTTTCAACTTATTTTCCAAAGCACCAAAAGGTAAGACGAGAAGCAATAGATGGAAACTAATAAAGGAGAGAAGCAACCTAGGAGAAATTTCCTAAGAATGAGAACAATGAACCTCATTGGAGGCTTTCAAGAAGAGACTGAATAGCCATTTGTCTGAAATAATATAGACTCTACTGCTTAAGGTTGGGTTTGGACTAGATGACCTCCAAGGTCCCTTCTAACTGTTATTCTATTCTCTATTACAGGAAGCATGGACAAGTTTAAATGGAAAATAGCTTGATCACAGTTTTTGTTTTGCTTTGCTTATAGAAATATTTATATTGGTCATCATGTGAAACCAACATTCTGTGGTTATATTGGATGTATTTGAAGATGCAGTTACAGTTGATGCCATAGAGTAGTAGAATAACAAGCAAAGAGGCTCAGCCAAAATCTAAGTAAAAATAACATCCACTCAAAAATACCTCGAAATCTTTTGCTGAGATTTCATAGTAGACTGTAGAAAGGTTTTTTTAAGGTAATAGACTTTGATTGGAGTATATGATGACAAAGTGTTGAAAAAGTTATCTTTAAAATCCTGTTGTTCCTATCCACAATGCACTTAGAATTCAAAGGTAAATACCAGTACAATATTAATTTTAATAATTTAATAATAATAAATTTAATGATATTTATCTTCAAAGTTGTAATGTAAATATTCTGAAAAGAGGAAGAACAAATAAATAAATAAAAATACGGATGTTTGAATAAATCTATTTTGACCTGAATTATACAATTGTATTGAATAGATGTATTATATCATACTTTCGCTCTAAGCCTTGATAGGGTGATGTCCCATTCCACAATTTTAACAAGTATTTTTAAGATTGATTTTGAAATGAGATCATCCTATAGTGATTTAGAATGATGTAGTTACATTTTGGCTACTATGCAAGATCATTCTGAACCATCATACTGTAGAATAGATATTTGATCAAGTCTATGTTGTCTGAAAGATATCTGTCCAAAAATGCAGACATGCCATCTGAAGCAGAATTAATAGACCCCTTCCAATTAATTTAAAAGGTGGAGATGTTAGGGAAAATGAAACGATGCCCTTCGCAACAAAATGAAAATCCATTCAAGTTTCAACTGCCAAAAAATCCCACTATATGATATAGAAGCTGACAATACAACTCAGAACTTGTGCTGAAAATTTTACTTTAAATAATCAGATGTACCATACCAATATATTATAACATCCTAGATTCTTGGGGAAAGCTTGATGCAATGAAAGCCAACCCACCTAAAGAACTGGCAGCTACACCAAACAGATGAAAAATAAAAAAAAGGCATTAGAAGAATATTTGAAGGACAATGAAGATGCACTAAACTCTATATCATGAAGGCTTACTGAGTACTAAAGAGAAGGAACTTCTGTACAAGAAAGACAACAACAACAACAACAATAATAATAATAATAATAATAATAATAATAATAATAATAATAATATCAAAGCAATGTATTACATGGCCAGTACATTAAACATATTTTAAAAAGTTAGCAAACAAAGCAGATTATCAATCCTTGCAATGGCCAAGAGCAGAAAGAGTCAGCTAGGCTAATTCTGGCCACATAAAACCAATCTTAAGAACAAATGCATAGAAAGTCAGAATTGAGCAACAGACACTTCTGCAAAGAAGCTGAAGAAACAATGGCATGCCAAATTAGCAACAATGGTGGATTGGAAGAATTGCAAGAAATACCATTTGCCTGCAAGCAAAAATTGCTGGGACTACAAAATAGACAAAGTTATAGACAATGTAGATGTTAAAATGTTCTGAGATTTCAGGGGACTTCCAGTGACGAGGTATGGAAGAGTGGAGGTGCTGAAGCTCACTCTGGGTTTTATGCTACCTTTTCTTGCTGTTGGAGCGACCCTTAAGGGTGCACGTATCCTGCAGAGAAACATGCCGGTGTGGGGAGGCTCGAGTTGCAGTGTGGAGAAGGCGACTCTCATCATGACTTACAGAGACCCTGTAGAGACTGACAACAAGAGACCGCCATCCAGTAATGATGGTCCTGAAGTCCGGATCATTACATACAAGAGGAAGCGAGTGAGTGACAGATTGTGGTGAATGAGGAGTGCGAGTGAAGGAATCTGCGATCTTGATTGAGTGTTCAGCATTGGAAAAAGTCAGTCGAAGCGAAGCCCGAAAGCAGCGGCCAAAGCAGATACAAGAGGCAGTGAAAGCAAAAGGGTTCGTGAGATGGAAGAGGGTAAGGACACGAGTGATTGGACAAAGAAGATAAGAAAATCGGAGAGGCTTATGTATCTGACAATAACCAAAAAAGAGAGAGAGCAACGAGTTTAGTTTTCGGGAAGTGTAAGAGATTTGGTTTGTGGACTCTGGGAAGATTGGATTAACAAATCTGAGACTGGAGGAAGATCGGAAGTGAGGGAGTAAACAGCCTTACCATATTTCTAAATATTCTATGGATGATATTTAATAATTTATTGGAGTCTTTTTGGACTATTGGCTTGGAGCTGTAATAAGTGAAGGAGACCTATTAATTGAAAAGACTATATGAAATTTGGGGATTGATCTGCAAGAGTTTTAAACGAAAGGAGGAACGATTACAGCAGAGGTTGCGGTGAGACTGTGAAATCAGAGGCATTACTCAGAAAGACTGTGCTTCTGGTGTGTTTCGTGATGGAACTTTCTGACTTTAGAGACGAAGAACTGAATAGTTATATTAAGATACTTTGCACCTATAGCCTCTGCAGTTTGTACTAATTAACTTCTGATACCAACTTTCTATTCATCTCACCTGGTATTTGACTGCGGTAAACATGATTTATATCTGATTTAGTAAATATTGAAGTTCATATCTGGTTTTAATATATAGGGGAAACAAGGGGGATGATAATTAACTACCTAAGTATTGATATTTGATTATATATGTTGACTATATTAGATTAAATAATTAATTGTGATTAATTGTTATTACTATATATTAAATAATTAATTGTTGTATAGTAAGGTTAACATATCTTCACTTAGATCTGTAAACATTTAAAACACTATTTTATAATATTGATATTTAGATTAGGAATTTCATATACAGATATACAGATATACAGATTAGTAGTACTTAGAATTTAAATAGTGGAAACTTGATATAAATACTAAGATTTATAAATTCAGGTAATTGATTTCTAATTTGACTTTAAAATTGTTTTGGAGAATATTTATATTGATAAGAGTGATTAGTTCATTAATATACTAAATCAACTAGAGTAGTGGCTACTTCCATTTTATTTTTTTGAACAGCGAATGCTAATTTGGGATAACGTATTTAGTATACAGAAACAAATCCTACAAGAAATGACCTCTACAACTAATACAACGCTTAAATCTGGGAAGAAGATTACTCCAGCACCAACAACTGCAGTGGCATCACCCTCAATGATGGCACAAAAGACAACTGAGGAAACACTATCTGGAGAGAAACAACCCTCCATCACGAATGCCAATATCCAGTCGACTCTTCTTATTTTACAATAATCCATGTTGAAGCTGCAAGAAATAATGACGAAAAACCATACTGAGACAAGAGCTGATACAAATGTATTAAAAGAAGAGATGGGGAATTTAAAGGCGGAAATGAAATTAGACATTTCAAAGTTGGATCAAAAAATCGGAACAATATGGCAAGCACTAGAGAGAAATGAATCAACAATAAAGGAGGTTGAGAAAAGGACAGAACAAACTGAGAAGAAGCTGAAAATGGTTGGTGATCAACTAAGAAATGTGAGCAAAGAAATGGATGATTCCCTGGTCTATCTGGAAATGGACAAGGCCGCAGCATATTTGAGATTCCAGAATATAGTGGAATCAAAAGAAGAGGATTTGGAACAAGTGATAGCAGGAATATTAGCAGAATTGTTGGAAAAAGATAAGGATGATATTCTGAAAGAGCTGGACAAAGTCTATAGAGTGAGTACAAATTATGCAAGATGTCATAAACATCCAAAAGATGTTCACGTAAGATTTGCCAGAAGAAAGGTCCGGGATGTTATATACAAAATATCCAGAGAAGGAACAATTACATATAAAGGAAAAGAAGTCTTGGTGCTCAAACAAATCCCAAGAAGAGTGAGAGAGCAAAGACGAAAGTATAATTTTTTGGCGAACCAGTTAAACTAAAAAGGCATTGTATTTTAGATGGCTAATTCCAGAAGGGATGTTAATCTCATTGGAAGAAAGGAAAATTAGAGTAGACTCCGTGGAAAAAGCCCAATAATTCTATGGACGATTGGTAGGCCCGGAAGAATTGAGTAGTAAAGATGAACTAGAATCAAACTCGCAAGACGACCAGGATTACCAAAGAGTAGAGATAGGAATCCCAGGTATTCAAAAAATATACAACAACAACAAGAGAGAGAAGAACCGAGGACATGTTATCAGCCGCAAAAAGAGACAGGAGTAACTATAAGACAAAGAGCAAGAATCAATTACATAAAGAAAATATTATCAATTAATATAAATGGCCTGAATTCTAGGATAAAAAGGAAAAGAATACTAAGTAAACTAATTAAACAAAATGCAGATATAATATGTTTACAAAAACCCACATAAGGAAGGTAGATGAAAAATATTTAGAATGCCCCAAGCTAGGGAATCTGTATACGTCACCAGCAGACTTCAGGAAAAAGAAAGGGATAGCAGTATATGTGAAAGAGTATATGAAAGCAGAGCTAATTTGGACAGATTCCAATGGAAGAATTCTGGTTTTACAAATTTGGATTAAGTCAACCCCAATTCTATTAGTAGTAATTTATGCCCCTAATGGTAATCAAAAATATTTTTTTAAACAATTACATGAAAAAATAGTGGGATTAGAAAAAAGGAATATTTGTATCTTGGGGGGATTTCAATACCATTGTGGACCATCAGAAAGATCACAGTAATGAGGGGGGGGGGGGAGAGAGAATTACCAAAAACATGTGAGGAAATTATGACTGAACTAAATTTGATAGATATGTGGAGAAAATTAAACCCAGAGAAAAAGCAATTTACATTTTATTCCAACCCACACCAATCATGGACACGAATTGATATGGTGTGGATGAATGGTGAGCTAGCAAATGAATTAAAAGAGATTGAAATTTTACCTAACGAATGGGCAGATCATAATCCAATTCAGATAGTGTGGAAAGGTAGGAAAAAGCCAAGGAAAAGGTGGATGCTAAATACACAGCTAATTAAAGAGAAAGAGTTTATGAATAGACTTAAGGAGGAATTAGACTACTTTTTAAAAGAAAATAATAATGAGGTAACTACGAAGCAAAATATTTGGGACACAATGAAGGCAGTAATAAGTGGCACAACAATATCATATACTGCCAGGAGAAATAAAGAAAAATGTGCCCAACAAAATAAATTAAAACAAAGAATTAGACAATTAGAAACGCAGTTACAAAATACTCCAAAGGATTGTAGATTGCAAAACCAGATGATAGTAACTAAACACAAATTAAACCTAATTGAACAGGAAGGAATGGTTACAAAGTTGAATATAGCTAGACAGATATTCTTTGAACAGGCTAATAAACCAGGAAGTTGGTTGTCCTATAAACTCAAAAAAGAAAAAACAGAAAAGATTAATTTACCAATTAATAGATGAAAATGGGGATGCCCAACAGGGAATAGAACAGAAAAAAGAAATTGCATGTAAATATTTTGAAGACCTTTATAAAAAGGAGGAGGAAAACGAGGATGTGATAAGAAACTATTTGGGTGAAACAAAAGACAAAGTATTTGGGGATGAGATGAAAGAAATGCTAATTAGAGATATTACGTATGAGGTCTGAACTGAAAACAGCAATAGAAAACCAAAAGAACAACAAAACTCTGGGACCTGATGGGATTCCAGGGGAACTCTACAAGGTAATAGAAGAACAAATAGGACCCCTCATGGTAGAAGTATATAACAAGGTTTTACTTGCAGCTAAAATGCCGGATTCATGGAAGGAGAAACTGATTTCGTTGATTCCGAAAGAAGACTCAGATCCACGACTCATACAAAACTATAGACCAATTTCTTTGTTAAATACTGATTACAAACTATTTACTACAATTATAGCAAATAGACTAAAACAAATCCTGAATGAATATATACATAAAGATCAAAACAGATTTCTTCCCAATAGACAAATTAGGAACAATTTAACAATAGTGTTAAATGTTTTAGAATACTACAAAGCCCATCCGGAAAAACAAATAGCCCTTGTATTCTTGGATGCACAGAAGGCCTTTGACAACTTAAATTGGCAATTTCTAATTCAACAAATCTACAATATGAATTTAGGCACTAAATTTGAAAACATCATGACTACAATTTATGACTCACAAAAGGCAAATATTATAATTAACTGAGAGTATACATGCTCAATAAAAATAGAAAAAGGAGTTAGGCAGGGATGTCCATTATCTCCCCTGCTCTTCATATTATCTTTGGAAACACTGCTCAAACAAATTAGACAGAACCCAGGAATAAAGGGGTTAAGAATTAAGAAAGAAGAATGTAAACTGCAGTCATTTGCGGATGATATGGTCTTTTTCATAGAGGATCCAATTGAAACAGGTTGAAACTGTTGAAAGAGCTAGATCAATTTGGGAAAGTTGCAGGACAGGGGAATTAACAGGGGAAAAATGAAAAAATAACTGAAAACCTAACAGAAAAATAGAAATTAGAATTGGAAAAGGCAATGGGACTAAAAGTGGTAAAAAAAATTAAATACCTAGGAATCTGGCTGACAGATCATTGTAAAATTCTAATGGAAAATAATTATAGCAAATTACTATAACAGGTTAAAAAAGACTTAGAGTTATGGGTTAAATTGCAAATCTCCCTATTAGGGAGGATTACTACAATTAAAATGACCATTCTCCCTAAATTTATTTTTTTGTTCCAGACAATACCAATAAAAATACATAAAAACTACTTTGTGGAATTTAATAGGATAATCGCAAAATTTATTTGGCAAGGGAAAAAACTGAGGATAAATTTAAAAGCAATGCAAGATATGAACAGCAGAGGGGTATGGCACTCCCAAATTAGGAATTATACCAAAGCGCAGCCTCTTTACTAAGGCTGAAAGAGTGGGTAAACTTGTCAAATAAAAATATACTATTCCTAGGAGGCCATGACTTACAGAGGGGGTGGCATGCATTTTTATGGGACACGGGAAAAAAACAAACAGAATTACTTCCACAGACATATAATTAGAGACTCTTTACTGGCTAACTGGAATAAAATAAAGAAAAAACATTATCTAAAGATCCCAATTTGGATCTCAATGATGGAGGTGATGATACATCCAAATAATTTGGATCTTAACAAGATGATAAAATACAAAGACCTTCTGGATGCACAAGGAACTTTAAAACCATGGCAAGATGTCCAAGAACAAGGGCTACGAGTAGACTGGTGGGTTTACCTGCAAATTCAAAATAGATACAGATAGGATAAGAAAAGTTTGGGAATTTACAGTAAGCTACAACAATTAGATAAAATCTCACTAGGTCAGATAAAAAAAAATATAACCAAATTTTATAACCATTTATTAGAGATAGAATTAGAGGAGGAAGTATGTCAAAGGCAATATGATAGCTTGGAGTAGAAATATTGGATGTAGTATTACATTATGAGAATGGGAAAAGGTCTGGATCAGGAATAATAAAATCACAAAATCAGCAACATATAAAGAAAATGCCTATAAAATGTTTTATAGATGGCATCTCTCTCCTTCGAAAATAGCGAAGATGTCTCCTAACATGAATCCGAATTGCTGGAAATGTAAAAAGAAACACGGAACATTCTTTCATATGTGGTGGTCCCGCACTGAAGCCCAAAGATATTGGCACAGAATCAAAAAATGGTTGGAGGAAAGAACGGTGGAGCAAACTGTATTAAAACCAGAATTCTTCCTATTAGGGATATTTAATAGACAATTCCCTAAAAAAGCCAAATATATAATATTGCACATACTTACTGAAGCTAGACTAGCCTTTGCACAGTGTTGGAAACAAGCTGACATCCCAACAGAGGAAATGATTATTCAGAAATTAGCAACCTGTGCAGAGATGGATAAATTGACCCTAGCACTTAAGGATAAAGAATCATCAGAATATTACAAAAGCTGGGAATGTTGGTATGACTGGATAGAACAAAGATATAAAATATATTGGTAAATATTGTTAAACTGTAAAGGAGGTAGTAATTACATATTCACATTAAGACTTACTTGTAAATATGACACCAGTAATGATAACAAATAAGGAACCACAAACTGTTGATAGCGGAATTGATTGCTTTTATTTGTTTATTTTTTGTGGTTTTTTCCATTTTTTTTCTATGTTGTGTATGTGTTTGTTCGTTATTTTAGTTATATATTCAATAAAGTTTGTTTTTTTAAAAAAATGTTCTGAGATTTCAGAAGTCAAACTGATAAGCAGCTGCCACCTAACACTCCATACTTGACAATTGTCAGTAAGGAAGACAAAAAATGTCTGGATAGCAGATGTGGCAGTACCCAGAAACAGCAGAGGAGAGGAGAAATCACAAAATATAAAGACCTGCAAATAGAAGTTGAACGACCGACCGTGGCAAAAGAAAGCAAAGATAGCATAAAGAGTAATAAGAGCTTTGGGTACAATTCCAAAACAACTGGAGCACCATTTGAACACCATTGGCATTGACAATTTCTGGTGCCTCCTTTTTTTAAAAAAAATCATGGTGGCAAGGGGGCAAGCAAATTTCCTCTTCAATCTTAATATACTGATTGCAGAGGGCAATGTAACTATGTAAGATAATGGGTATGTACCCAGTTGACATTAAATCACAATAAAAGGGACCAATGTAATAATTAAAAAACATCTCCCATGCAGCTAATTTACACACTGCGTACATTGAAACTCTTCGATTGAGGTTTCTATCTACTAATGGGTAGTCCTTGTCAAAGCCCTCCTGCGTATGCCCTCCTCCTTCATTCACTTGCAAATCACTGGGTGTTTGGTACAGCCAAGCCCCCCCCCTTTCCCTCCCAACGTCCACATTCCTTCACACCTTCCGCCCCTGTTCCCCAAAGACTCAGATTCAGCACTGGTTACTCCTTCACCAGTAGCAAGAGCTCTTAGTCCAGGAAGGATGGTGCTTTTTTAAGCAGAGGTTCTGAAACCGAAATCAATCAGACCGAGGGGGGGTCTACAGCTTCAGTTTGCTACTTGCTGAAGTTAAAAGTGATGCAGAAGGAGGGAGGGAGGGAGAAGGAAAGCGAGAAGGAAAGAGAGCGAGAGCGGGGGAGGAAGGTCGGGGTAGACACAGCGTTGGAGCTAAGATCGACAGGCAGATGAGGAACTAAAGCAACCTTGAACAGTGTTAGCTGGAAGTAAAGCTTCAGCCGCTTTCACCAGCAAGAAGGAGGTGAGTGATTTCTCTCGGTTCGTCTTAGATTCTCGAACAACAGGCTTTATTTGAATTTTACACGCTGTATTTTTTGACTATTGTGTTTTAGTCTCCCTCTCTCTCTCTCTCTCTCCCGCCCCTCTCTCTCATTTTTGCGGCGGGATGGGAGGATGCATGAAGACAGAAATAAAGGCGTGCGCCGAGAAATGGGTAGTCAGCGACAAGAGCATTTTTGAAACTTGAACTCCGATTTAAAGTGTTTCCTTGCGCACTTGCATGCAAATGCACACAGGAAGGACATGCATGGAATCCATTGGACAGTTTGCCAACAGGAATGGAACTGGATTCTACGTAGCTGTTGACAAAGCTGTTTCAGCCAAGCGGGGGCTTTAAAGTTCTGCTTAATTCATAGGCTTCGTTTCTTGCATTCAACATTCCTATAGAGATATTACTTGATATGCATGAGGAGCAAGCTATAAATGAATAAGTCTTAATAAATTAATAATAAATAGTAAGCCTATATTATTTTAATTAGCCAAAGGGATAAAAGATATATCTAGTATTTTCTGTAAAATAAAATAAAAAAGTTGAAGCATTAATCTGTAAGGACCATGGTTACTTTCAAGGAGCAAAAAAATTGGTTGATGCTGATTCTGATTTTACAAAGCATTTATTAGTTTGACTTGCATTGCTGACAGAGAGCAAGCTTCCAAATATCTCAGAACTCCGCTTAGGCATTATTTTTGGTTCACAGTTAGGGATGTATGAATTAAATGCACAGTTGGCAAATTTGAGAGTGGAATAGCTAGGCAAACTTCTTTGCCAACTCATAACCTCATTCTGGATTGGCAGTTCTGGTCAACAAAGCCACTGAAAGGAAATAGGAATTCAGGAAGAATATCCTAATCAAGATATTTCTTTTCATGCATCTAACTCATCTGAAAGGGTAATTCACTGTCAGTTCTCTCACCAGCAATTTCCGTTTGTTTGATATTGTTTTCCACCTACATTTTCAGTTATGTATGCCAAGAATTCCATAATGGCTTCACAGAACATCCAGATCCTCGACTCTGAAATGATGAATGTGAACTGTAAAGGAAATCAATATTCCTCTGCAATTGTATGGGCTGTCTGGGTACTAAACCCATTCATCCTGTGCCAGGTAGACTTAAATAATGGCTCCAAATAGAAATGGATAAGGACCTTGGAAGGAGGTAATTTACATTTGTGTTTACCATGTTAGAACTATAAGGGGATCATCTGGGAGTCGATAAAGTTGAAAGAGAATAGAGGGCTGGATTTTTACCCCAAAATATAGCCATCCTAGTTATCTTTTGCTCAGAGCCCCAGAAAGGGAAAACCAGTTTAATTTATGCTGATTTTTTTTTGCACCCCTACTTGTGATTCCATTGATGTTTGAGAATTTCAGGAGATTTAAGAAGATACTTTTGCTTTTGATGTCAGTAGCATTGTTCAATCTATAAGTTTTAACTTCCTAGCCCAAGGAAGGCTTTCAATCTTACATTAAGAAACAACAGCATAAGTCAGATATGCATTTGATTTTGTTTTATGTGCATACTGTAGTACTTTCAGTAAAAGTACATTCTCATCCGCATGTAGATAGTCATGTGCTTTTGAGTGAACAATCCATCAAATTTGAGAATGATGATTTCCTCACTATGATGAGAATTTGATTTATGTGTGTGTGTGTGTGTGTGGGGGGGGGGGGGGGTTCATAACACCTGAGCAGCAGTTGGTTTTTTATACACATCATTTTCTGAAGATCATTGTGATCCCCTACTGAGTTCCATCAGGATAGTGTACATTTCCTCCTAAAGAATTTCCTGACATTCTGTAACAATACCCAAGCTAGTGAAACACCAGTTCCTAAAAATGGGCATATTGACAGTAAAAGAAAAACGTGATTTGGGAATGGAACTAAATAATCTATTGGCAAGCAATACTACCAGTATTTATTAGAAATAGTGCAAACTTTTATACCACAAACAGGTAGGTAGCAATTACTGTCCCTGTCCTATTGTTTCTTTCTTTTTATTCATATCCATTTCATGTATTCATAACCATGCTTATACTTATACCTGTTATCTAATACTTGCTTGACAAATAAAATAAATAAATAAATAAATAAATAAATAAATAAATAAATAAATGGTAGATGGTCCTACAAACAACATCAAATCAGTTTGAAGTAGAATAACTTCCAAATAAAGCAGACCATGTTGGTATTTAAAGCAGTACATTATGTAAAAATGGCTTAATTTGGGATGTTTGCTGGTTTCTTCTATTATGGAATAAAAAAAAATCTGGGTTTGCAGAGACAAAACAAGTTTAGAAGAGCCAATAGAGAGCTTTGTTCTTTGGATAAGAGATGCAGCATTGGTAGCAAAATAAAACCAAGATAAAATCCGAGAGTTTCCCCCCACCCCTTTCTGTATTTAATCTATTATTTTTGAAGCAGAACATTTGTTTATTTCTTAAATAGTTTTATTATAGATAAGTAATAAAAAAAAATTACAGGCTTGCAGATGCCTTGTCAGGTTAACTTAAATTTCAAAAAGGTTGTTAACATGTTTAATTGATTATTCCGGGAATTGAGGAGGTAGAAATTCTGCAGTAAATTAGATCAACTTGAGAGAGAAAGGAAGGAGGAAAGGATTCTAACAAAATCTGGCACTGAGTTGATGAGCACCGATCACTCAATCACCTAGAATGTTGGACCTGGCAGGCACTAAGTGAAATCATGTGCTGCCATCTCCTGTGAGCTAGGCTCTTTGATGTCTGAAGTATCCTTGGCAGATGCCTGTCTGAAATCGTCCAAACGGATTTCACAATATCCCTGTTTAGCATATTCTGTTTGAAAGCATTTTACCCATATTTGTAGGATCATTGAGAGTACTGTATATCTACACGATGCCACACTGCGATGACTTGTGTCAAAACAAGGATGTATTCTTTGAAGGAGACTGTATAGTAATATGTGGGCAGTCTACTCAGTTGCATGTAACTAATTTGAAGTTACAGATCCAAACACTTATTCCAGAATTGATGCTGGACATCAGCAAATAAAATTGACCATCATTAACCAACACCATATCTTTTGATTATTGAAGTTTACTGGCTGATAGCCTGTGGAAACTTTAAGTGCTTTTTATGGTAGCAATTAATTATTAGCAATTTGTTGCTAATAATTGTGAAGTGTGTAATTATCATAAAACTTGCTATGACTCCTTTATATGGGTCGTTATGGAAAAAAGGATAGTTTATAGAATATGTATGAACTTATAATAAATGTAATAATCATTTGTAAGAATTGTTTGAATTTTTAAAATGAAAGGAAATTAGGATTATTTCACAGGATGAATCTTTTCTTGTATATTCTTGAAGCATCTCTATTGAGTTTTTCTACATTGATTTTGAACTCAAGTTTGGAAAGTCCATAACTACAACCTAGTAAATCACATTTAGGGTAGTGTTGTGCCCAGCTTGATAGTTGTGACTCAGAAGATCATAATCCCATAAAATTGGATTAAATAAGCAAACAATGGTTCAGTTACTAATGCATAAGTATGTCAGAAAAAAAAATGCTACAAGCTTACATTGGGATTTTCTAGCTCATTAGCTCAAACTGACAGACAGACAGAAATTTTATTTTTATCCTTGACCATTTAATAGTTACATCTGGTATATGTAATACTTCTTATTCCATATTAACTTTTTTTCTAACACTATCAGCTTTTTGAGACTGTGAATACTTTACCATAAAATGAATTTACATTTTTTTCTGCTTCATGAGGCTGTTGGGTATGAACGTGGTAAATAGTGTAGCACAAAGTTTCCTGTGAATATTATACATAATATGAAATCATTCTTTCTGTATGAAATAGTGACTTGTGAGGAAGCATGCACAAAATCGCAGATATACTCTCTTATAAGGCATTCCACTGCCAAATTTAGGGTTACCAAATTTCAGCTACAGAAATCCATTCAACAAAAATGGCTGCAAAAATGACACATATGACTTTAACCTTCTGCTTCTCTCTAGTGGTTGCCTGGATATTTGCAGTCCAGATCTTACCAAATGTCACAACTGGATGAATTAGAGGTCTGTTTTTAGGAATTTTTTAAAATGACATCAGAAGTCCTTGGCTATACAATTATTCCAGTTTCCTTCTCTCTTTTTTCTACAATAATGTAAAATTTGTAAACTCTCATCAGAAATATAAACTTGCATAGGTAAAGACATTTACAATAGTCAAGTTTATTAGAACCATCCCAGAGTGTGACATTAGAAAATTGGAGATAACAGAAAACTAAAATCCAATAAGCATAAGGGCATGAAATAATAAGAACCTGACATTTATGAAATGGGCATGGCAGAGGAAGGACTACGACTGACATTATTTTCAATCAGTCAATAGGTGTTTGATTTTCCTCCTCCTCCTCCTCCTCCTCCTCTTCCTCTTCTCTCTCTCTCTCTCTCTTTCTCTCTCCCTCCGCCCCCTCCCCCGAAGTTGTATGGCTTAGAGCAGCTGTCTTTAGTAAATGCTGTCTAGAGATCCACAAATACTTGGATATGACTAATGACATTTGAGTGGGGACAGAGAACATTTTGCATTCCCTGAAAAGGTTTATGGAGAAGCTAGTATTAAAAAACTAAAGCCCATATTGCTACTAAAGGGCAACCTAAAAGCAAGCCAAGGGAAATGAATCACAAATCTGGACCATCAAAATTCTTGGCATCATCAGTATTTTATTAAAAAAACAAAAAAAAAGTAAAGGTTTTTTCCCCCCTAAGCTGTTTTTCCTCCCAGCTATTTCCCAATAAAATTGGGTCATTTTTGGATAGCAATTTTGTACAAGTTTAAAGAAGTTTAATGCTCCTTCCTCAACAAACCCTGACAAATATGTATTAGTTTGGGTTCCTTATCGAACTTACATATCACTTAGATCAAGCCTATGATCAAAGCATTTCCAATATTGATCACCCCTTAAAATATTGTCAGTGTTCATGTAACAATTCATGCTACATAGTTCATTTTAATTTTTGCAACTTTTCCCAATAAACATTGCTTTGTGATCACCTGTGTGAGAAAATAAAGGGGAATATATCAAGCTTTATATACCACCATATTTTGCAATCTCAGTTCTTTCTAAATACAGCCATTTCAGAAACTCAGCTTTCTCAGATTTACTCTTATTTCTGAACATATAATCTCCCCCAAAAAACAAAAATCCATGTCTTTTATGTGAATTTCTAAGCAGAGAATAATGGCAATGTACTCTACTCATTGTTATTCACTTGAGAGCATTAGTACTGTTAGAAACAGTCTAACTTCTTATCAAGAATTGCCTTGGGATTGGGCTGGAAAGCCACTGTCCTGAAGAAAACACTAACCTGGATATTCAGTTAAATCAATCCATTCTAGAATTCTAGATAGAAAGGCTGAAGTTTTTGTTACACTGCAAATCCCAAGCCAAGGTTTGGCAAGCCCCAACAGAGACTATTGTAAATGATCTATGACTACAGATAGAGGGGCCTAAGATCTGAATTGTAATTTGCTTTTTGACTGAAACCTATATTTTTTTTTTAAATGCAGATGTACACACTATTGTATTTCTAACCAACAAAGATTGAATGTTTGATATTTGGAAGAAGTAGTGTCAAATGAATCTGTTTGCAGATTCTTTCCCACATTTACTGGGGGGGGGGGGGGGGTTAAAGGGGGGGGGGGGTGGGGGGGGGGGGGGGGGGGGGGGAAGGGAAATTTTTTTTTTAATTTATTTTTTTTTTTTTTTTTTTTTGAAAATAAAAGAAGGGGGAGGGGGAGGGGGAGACAAAATACACCTCCCCCCCAAAAATCCTTTTTTATTTACATTTATTTAAGATTCAAAAAAAAAAAAAAAATTAATAATACACAACAAACATCTGTCCTTCCTTCCTTCCTTCCTTCCTTCCTTCCTTCCTTCCTGCCTTCCCTCTCAAAGATTCCATATGTGAATTTTTCTAATGTATCTATATTTTTAAAATGCCTTTTTTAAAATGTCAATTTTTTAGTCTCTGTATTTTGATGCCCACTTTTTAAATAGAGACTTCTATACAAATATATTTGCTAAGTTTAGATAAAAATATTAACTGAACACATTTCTATCTTTGTATATGTTTTATTGGCTTAAACACAACATTTCCTTTGAGTATTACTGATTCGGGATGGTTATCCCTGTTGCCCGTGAACTGATAGTTTGTCTTGACGTTCCCGTAGTATTTGTTACTCAGAAAGTAGTTTTCCCCAAAGTTTAAATCCTTTTATGAATTTGCCTTTTTTTCAGTACAAATAATTTATGCTAAATACTTCCGGAAAGCAGATCTTAGATTTAAGAAAATAAGGTGTGCATTTGGCCAACATTCTAAAGAAAAATACTTTTTATGTGTTCAAAAATATATACTAATTTTGAATCTTTAATTTATTCCCACTAACATAGTATGTAACAACTAAAAGGGAACTCAATTGCTTCATTACATAACAGGGAAATAAATTTATGACCTTGACTTTGGGAAGGGATACAGTCAGAGGTGGTATTCAGCAGGTTCTGACTGGTTCTGGAGAACTGGTAGTGGAAATTTCGGAGAACCGGCAAATACCACCTCTGACTGGAGATTTTACAGTATCCTTCCCCTGCCATGCCCACAAAGCCACACCTACAGAACCGGTAGTAAAAATTTTTGAATCCCACCACTGGATACAGTGATCAGTCCAAAGTATACCACTGTACTCTTCCTTATTTCCAGTGGTATTTGGGTGGGGGAAATTTAATATTAAGAGTAGAAGCTGGAAGAAATTGTCTTTATTTATAAAGAAGTCATAAAAATAGTAAAAACAGATTTGAGCCAGCAAACTAAATTATTTGAAGATGAGTAGAAAAAGTGGTATAACAAATGGAGTCAAGGATACTTTAACTCAAATCTATTTACCTTTTTCTATCTATAACTACTTATTACAAATAAACTACTTGAACAAGCCACTAATAGAAAGGAGGCTGAGTAGGAGGCTGCATATGCTGTCAAGAATACAAGGAGCAAGGAGAGGAATGAAACTTATCTTTGTCAACTCTCTTCTTTCTGTGATCTCGAGGAATTGCCTTGGTATCAAAGAACAGGAAGGTAGCTGCCAATCATTTCGAGCCTCGTTCAAGAGATAATGAAAGTAGTGAATAGGGAGGAGGTAGGGCATTGTGTGTTTAATATTGCCAGGTTAGATGTGTCTGGAATAGTGGATAAGACAGACCAATTTTAAATCTCTGCAGAACCAGTGAAGTTTCATGAATATATTTATAATATGTATAACATTAATAACCCATCTGCCAGGCTGAAAAGATAACCTTGCCTTGTAGGGACACTGTTGTCTGTAACCTAGGCTGCCCGACCTGTGGCTAGCCTTGTTACTATGCTACACCCCCCCTCCCCCTGAATATATACATACACATACACATACACACACACACACACACACACAATCAAATATACAGAAGCCTGATGATG
>NC_142011.1:129696945-129751945 GCF_049901735.1 Notechis scutatus | reverse complement strand
ATATTATTCAACTATCCTGTAGGTAAAAAAAGAGTAAATTAGAGAACTTCATATTTAAATCCAAACAAAGGGAATTCCTGCATGGTCCTCCATCCAAATATACTCCGGGGATGAGCTTGCTTAGTTTCTGAGATCAGTCAATTACTGATACAGAACTAGTGCATTGCTTGCTGATGGATCCTTCAACTTCTCTTTTCCATTATTTTAGATCTACCACACAGATGGGTATTACAAATGGCATCTTTATTGCCCTGACTTATGACTTGCTGTATTCCTATTTTTCTTTATTTTTTGTCACTTTCTATTTATTAGAACTTCATGGTTCCCCCAGTGCAGAGCCAAAAATATCCCTCTTGCTATTTTTCACTCGTGAAAACATGTGCCAGAGATAGGTTTGTGTTAACTGCAGACAGTTTGATAAGATATAGACATCATAGATCATATATACGACTTTATTGCAAATCTAGAGGAAATTAACTTTTGAATGACTTATGGCACTCTCTCTGAAATCATGTTCTAGGAAGAATTCTTCTTTAACTTTGTACAGACAGTTATGCATCTGATCTCTCAGTAGCATAGCAGTGTTAAACAGGCCATGTTTAACAGCTGTGTCCTGACAAAATGCAAATTTTGAACTCCATAACTAATAGATTAAGAATACTTTCATATACTTTTTTTCTTCAGTAACCATAGCTAATTCAACTTGTAATAGGGCTACTGTAATATTTATTTCATAGTTATGTTTATTTAATTTAATGCAATTCAAAGGACTTGGGGTCAGGAACATATGCTAATTTCTCTACCTAGTCCTTATCTCTGGTTGTCCAATGCCAATCTGAGAAAGACCCCTATTAGGAGAATAAATTGGTATATTAGTGAATTTTTTTAACATGAAAAACTTGATTAGAAATAACAACTGTAAATAATCCAAATCATCCTACTCCTATTTGATGAATTCATAATGTAGTTTTAGGCAAGGTGTTATTTCCTATCCCTCTTTTGGATATGAAGATAATTTATGCTTTTTGCCTAGGTTTGAAACATATGGTTGAAAGATCATAAGATTGCAAGTTACTGCCTTAGAGAAATGTGACTCACAATACATGTGCCTTCAAAAGGCATGTGCTCATCATCGAATTATCAAAGAAATCTGCCTTTTTTCTTCTTTTGCTATTCTTTGTGTTTAATTTTAATGGTGTTCTGGTTAGTTAATTTATTTATTTCTGTACCTGTATGCTTTTTCTCTCAAAAAGGGATGGGCAATGGAATATTTTGAAGTTGATAGATTGTCAAACCTTGCTTCAAAATAATTGGCATACTTCTTAAGTTATTTGGGACTGCTTTTCATAGTGAATGTTATTTGCTGCTCTCTGATGGTGGAATGATAATAGTCCTTTTTATATCCCTTCCATTGTAGATTAAAAATAAGAAAAGGTACAAGCTCATTGGCCATTTCAGGTATTGACTATTGTGAGGAAGGGTTCAAGATAAAGTTTCTTCTGTACCAAAATAAGTGATCTCTGAAATTTGGCTAAAAAAAAGATAACAATTTATTTTAATTGATTGCATGTAAATAGCTCTGAGGGTTGTTTTGGTTGGTGTGGAACATTAATAAAATGCTTTAAATGCATTATCAATAGCAAAATAACTATTCTCCAACATATGCACATTTTAGTCTATATTTCAGCTGGGCTTTGTTGTGTATATTTGTGTGTGTGCATGTGTCCATAATCAGAAATAAATATACTATGTACACACTCAAAAGAAAATCCATGCGCCTCAGAGGTGGAATTCAAATTCCTTAACAACAGGTTCTGTGGGTGTGGCCTAATTTGTGGTTGTGGCTTGGTGGTCATGTGACTGGCTGGGTGTGGCTTGCTGACTGGGCATGGCATGGTGGTCATGCGACTGGCTGGGCATGACTTGTATGTAAATATTATAAATATTTATGTAAATATTGATTTATTTTTTTTATAAAAAAGAGCAACTTTTACCCAAAATCAGGCAAAGCAGGCAGGCAGACTGGGTTGCTCACAGAATCACAGATTCATTCAGAGATCTATCTTTCTGCAATCTATTAGCTGAGTCTGCACTGAAAAATAAAAGCTTCAGCCCTAAGAAAGGTTCAGCTCTCCAATGATTTCCTGCTTTCTAGCTAATCTAAATCAGCACAGCAGAACAGCTGATGGTCGGGAAAAAAAGGAAAAATAGCAACTTAGCAGGCGCGTATACCGGTAAGAAGTGAGTGGGCAGGGAGGGGCTAGCCAGTGGCACAATTTGCCAGTTTTCTGAACTCCACAGAATTGTAACAATCGGTTCTATAGAACTGGTCTGACCAGGTAGAATCCCACCCTTCATGCACCTTTAGTAATAGCTCCTATGTTAATGTATACAACATTGCAATGGTTTTATTTAATTGTTATTTGAATAAAGTCTAATCAACTATACACGCACACGTTACACACATAGATTTAGCCCAAAACTGATATTTCAGTATTTTAAAAAAATCCCAAATTGTTTCATTATACAAACTTACTTGCTGCAGTAAAAATACTTCTATAGCTAGTGATACCATTGATACTCAATGACTTATTCCAACTCGTTCATCCTGAAATGATTAATGCTCCTCTCCAAGCAAAACTGTTCAAAGAGACAGAAAAGAATAATAGTCCCTTGTTAACAATGGTTCTTCGAAAACAAAAGCCAAAACACAGAGAGAGTGCCCATTAGAGTTGAACTGATGACAGGCTATGGTCAATAATTTTTATAGCTCTGCTAAACCTTAATTGTTATATGCAGAAATATAACAAGTACACATAGAGAAAGGTTCTGCAGTGGTTTTTACAACAGTAGGTTTTTTTTCATACATGCCTTAAATTAGAATTACTATAACATATTTCTTAAATATATAGTGAACAAAAATATATGAGGGCAGGAACCAGCCCTACAATTTTAAATGACATTATGGTGTAATCCTATGCTCAAAAACAACCCCCACTGAATTCAGTAGATGTCAGGTAAGGAATTTAATACAGTAATTTGATCCGTAGAAAATCAACAAAGTCAAAACAAGATCTTTCTATGGAAAGCCAAAAGTTATCTCAAGTTTCCTCTAGGCTGTAGGGATTTGGGTTGCTAGAATTTTCTCTATTGATTATGCTTGCTAATCATTTTGGGGCACATTTATATGTTCAGGAGCAGGTTGAAGAAGATTGAATTGAGGAATATTGTACAGAATAGAATAGAATACTTTATTGGCCAAGTGTGATTGGACACACAAGGAATTTGTCTTGATGTAAATACTCTCAGTATACATAAAGAAAAGGTACATTTGTTAAGAATCAAGAATCATAATGTATAACACTTAATGATAGCCATAGGGTACAATCAACAATCAAATCATACTAGGAAAAAGTCAATAAAAATCGTAAGGATACAAGCAATAAAATTACAGTCCTACAATCACAAGTGGGAGGAGATGGGTCATAAGGAGTGATGAGAAGATTAACAGTAATAGTAGTGTATATTTTGTAAGTAGTTGAACAGTGTTGAGGGAATTATTTGTTTAGCAGAGTGATGGCTTTTGGGAAAAAACTGTTCTTGTGTCTAGTTGTACTGGTGTGCAGTGCTCTATAGTGTCGTTTTGAGGGAAGGAGTTGATACAGTTTATGTCCGGGATGTGGGCTGTCTGTAAATATTTTCACAGTCCTCTTTTAGACTCGTGCAGTATACAGGTCCTTAATTGAAGGCAGGTGGGTAGTAATTGTTTTTTCTGCAGTCCTAATTATCCTCTGAAGTCTGTGTCTGTCCTGTTGGGTTGCAGAACCAAACCAGACAGTTATAGAGGTGCAGATGATAGACTCAATAATTCCTCTGTAGAACTGTATCAGCAGCTCCTTGGGCAGTTTGAGCTTTCTGAGTTGGCGCAGAAAGAACATTCTTTGTTGTGCTTTTTTGATGATGTTTTTGATGTTAGGTGTCCATTTTAGGCCATGTGATATAGTAGAACCTAGAAATTTGAAAGTCTCTACTGTTGATACCGTGTTGTCTAGTATTGTAAGAGGTAGTAGTATAGGAGGGTTTCTTCTAAAGTCTACCACCATTTCTATGGTTTTGAGTGTATTCAGTTCCAGATTGTTCCGGTTACACCATGAGGCAAGTTGTATAACCTCCTGTCTGTATGCAGATTCATCGTTGTCTCGAATGAGACCAATCACTGTTGTGTCATCAGCAAACTTCATTATTTTAACAGATGGATTGTTTGAGATGCAGTCATTGGTATATAGGGAGAAGAGAAGTGGAGATAGCACACAGCCTTGGGGGGGGGGGGGGCTGTGCTGATTGTACAGGTTCAGATGTGATTCCTCCTAGCTTCACCTGCTGCTTCCTGTCTGTTAGGAAGCTTATGATCCACTTACAAGTGTGTTCAGGTACGCTAGTTGGTTTAATTTACTTAGAAGAGTGTCTGGAATGATGGTATTGAATGCTGAACTGAAGTCTACAAAGAGGACCCTTGCGTAGGTATTTGGAGATTCAAGGTGTTGTAGGATGTAATGCAGAGCCATGTTAACAGCATCATCTGTTGATCTATTTGCTCGGTATGCAAACTGCGTGGGATCTAACAGCATTAATAATGGCAGAAAAAATAACTTCTTTGTAAAGTATGATTGTACAAGGGGCAAATAATCGTGGAGAACAATTGTACCGAAACCCTAGTTTTGATTCCTAGAAAAACAATATTTTATTTATTTATTTATTTATTTGTTTGTTTGTTTGTTTGTTTGTTTATTTGTCAATAGCTTACAAGTTAAGAAACATAAGTATATAAATACAGGAAATGGGTACAAATAATTGGGGACAATAGGACAGGGATGGTAGGCATAATTGTGCGCTTATGCTGCAGGAACCTTTGTGCTGTTCTTAATATAGGATGCTGAAACTGTTTTCCTGTTGCTAAATATGTCAAGAGAGCTGTAAGGGCAATCTGAGAGTGGCACTGGCCTTTGCCTAGCAATTCAATAGGCTGATGTTCTTCTATATATGTATAGCTCCTGATCACTCTACCAATGTTCTAATTCAATTCATGGTCTTTATTCATGCTGAAGCTCAATGAAGTCTTGTTCATTTTAATAGCTATCAAGCAGTCATTTCCAATAGGGATGTGGCAAGGAGTGGCACAAGAGCAATATAGATGTAGAGTGGAACTCGTAACTTTATCCTGTATTAGTGTTCCTTATGAAAGCCATAATTTTTCTGCTATGGATGAAATCACTGAACCTCTTGGTACTGGACTGAGAAAGACGAAATTGTTTTTCTGCTTCAAGAACCATACAAATATGTGGTAGAGAGGGAGGGAGAGGAGATATGTCTCTGAATGATTCTCCAGTCTGTATTAATGTGGCCCCAAAATGGTTCTGAAAATATATTAAAATATTTATTACTGATGCTCATATGAATGTCCATGTGCCCAATCTATAGAGTGTCCAACATGTATTGGACCAGTTTGTATGTCTAACTACATGTAGTATAAAGGATTGGCTACTCTTCTATGAATTTGGTTATTTCATTGCCAGTCTTGAGAGATTCTGAAAATAACTTCTGTAGACAATATATTATTAAGCATTAGAGTTTATCATCATTGACCACTGTGTTATTTTGTTAATTGACATTCAATTTTCCTGTGATTAATTTTAACAAATTAAATATCTAAAGCAGTTTTGAATCTGCCCTGAAGTGTTGCATTTCTTGCCAATGGATCTATGTTGGCATTATCACAGTGCCCCCAAAATAAGAAGAGATGTGGCTTTGCACATTTTTAGGCATGCTCATCATCCAAAACATGGCAGGTAAATTGCTTTAAGTTTGTAGAGACAAACCTGTCAGGCTTTTGACAGCCAATTTGCTATACTGCTAATTAATAATGAAGTGCCAAGTCTGTTACTATTTATGAAGTGATAGGAAGTGTCATAAAGAAATGAGCATGCCCTCATGAAGAAAGTAATTCATAGAAGCATTAAAAAATTTGTTTCCCTGTATATTTAACATCCTGGCCAAAACTCATTTCTTTTAATCATTTAGATTTGTCTGCTTCTTAATGTAATTATGTAAACTCAAGCACCCAAATATACTTTATCTGATATACTTGACTTATTAATTTCATACCTTTGAATGAATGTATGAACCAAACCTCAATTATCCATTAAAGTTTAAATTTCTTGAAATAAAAATGTATGTAAAATGTATATCTTATGGGAAAATGCATGCAAAAACACTCATAATTATGAAAATAGCTACAGATGCATTATTTTAAACTAAAATCAACCATTATTTTAAGTCAACCTTTAAAACTTGCTAAAATGTATATGTGAAATAAGATTCTCTATAAATATGTCTAGTAGGATAAAGTTACAGCAAATGCTAAAGTGCAAACAAAAATAATTGCCTAGGCATGGAAAGCACACAAGCCAAAATTAAACAAAAATGGATAAAGATAAACATGAGAAAATCTGAAATTGGTTTATTGTTCCTTGTCATCTTTCTTCCCATCACATATTTCCCTTCCTCACTCTCTTCTGTCAAAAACTGATCATGGTTCTAAAATATAAATCCTAAGGACATTATTGGAAAATATAGGCTTTTAAATCTCAAGTTTAAAAGTTCCAGTAGGATTGTCCTTTTCAATAATACTTTCATTAATATATTTTATTTTAAAACATTGTGATGCTGTTGTAGTTACTATTTTTTCTATCCATTTCATTTATAAGACATCTATCAGTAGTTTCTTTAGAAGGATTTTACAAAATCCTGTGATGAATGAAGTAGAGAAAAATAAAACAAACTTCAGTCAGGTTGTGTTACTTTTCCATCACCATCATAATTCTGAATTATTGCTAAATAAAGCAGTCATTAAATGAGGACTGCCTATACTAAATTTCTCAGATAATAAGTGTGCTGTAGAAATTTCTCAGGGCCACCAATGATGTTAGTTTTATGATTTCAGAGGATGCTGTGTTCCAAACTCATGTGCAAATTTGATCAGTTAACTTCAGGCAACTATCTCAATGTTAATAATTTAATGACTATCTTTAACTTAAATAAGTAATGGGAATCAGACAGAAAATGTCTTAAGTAACTTGACCATAACCATTAAAAGAGAAATGGTGGTCCTTTATAATACTAAACAGAATTTACTGCCACATTTTGAAAACACAGAAGTTTCCAAAGTATATACAAAGAGAGTGATATGTACAAAGTCCTCAGTTTCAAAGGTTTCTAGAATATTCACTGTTTAAATTTATTTTAATCTCTGAATGAGCATTGCCATGGCATCAGCAAAACTGATTTAAAGGCTTTTTGGCTGCTGAATCCATCCATAGTATTAGATTAAGGAGGGCTTTTAAACTATGTGCAGTTTTTCTGGAAAATGGCTGGAAATGTCTGTGCATCTTATAGAGTGAATGTTGCCAAAGCTGCCCCCACCCTTTGGTCTCTGCCTCCCAGCAATTTGCCTTCTTGCAGAAAACAGCAAACAGTCTGGTCAGCTTCAGCACAGTCTGATTTAGCCTTAGCAGCTGATTGGTGGTTTTATCTGCCTCCCGGAATACGACCAACCAGCTGTTCCAGGCGGTGGGGATCGCCGCCTCTGCCTATCGCGGTGATCGTTTGGCGGCAATTGGTGTTGGTGATTGGTGATTGGTGATTGGTGGTGATAGGCAACAGCTGTGATCCCCACTGCCTGGAACGGGCTGAAAATGGGACACGTTGAGGCTGAATATGGGGCACACAGAGGTATCCATTGGTGGTAATGGCAGCGACGGGCAGCAGAATTTTTTCCTTGTTTTCCTCCCCAAAAGCTTGGTGCATCTTATGATCTGGAGCATATTATAGTGCAAAAAATACAGTAGTTTCACCTACTGTAGCAGTTTACATTTCTTTAATAACCTTATTATTGTCCTTTTTCCAAATCTATAGTGTCCTTCTTAAAATGAATTAAATTTTTACACAATATTCCAAACAAAAATAACATTTTATCAATTCCCAACCTCAAAGAAAAGATAAATTGCAACTTCATAATAGACAGCATTGTTTCAAGATAGCATGTAATTTTAAAGGATTGGTGTTGAAGAGATTCTGAACACACCTTGTATTAAATCCAATGTTGTCACTCCTTTTTTTAGTTGCTTGATTAGGGGCATTATCACTTCAAGAACACCAATTTATATGAAGTTATTGAAATCACCAGTTACTAATACAGTTCCCCCACCCCACCCCCAGATGCACTCTTAATTTCGTTTTGTATCTCTGGTCAGTTTTAATTTCTCAGTCAAGGAACAATAATACAAACATGCTTTTGAGGATTGATATGGATAATCATAGATATTTGTAAGGCTCACATTAAATGCTTCATGGCCTGTTTGACATACAGGTTTATTCTATCCTAAGTATGCCCTTCCCTGTTGCTTCCACAGAGCTTATATCAAAATAATGATATATCTCTCCAAATGTTTCATATAGATGGTAAAAAAAATGGAGACAGAATGGAGCCCTTGGGAGCAACATACAAAAGCTGTCAAGAAACAACTTTTTTACTAGAAATACCATTTGGTATGTCTGAGAGATAAAAACAGAATCTCCACAGAGCATAATATCCTCTGTCCAGATTTCTCAGAGAAAGAAGATGTTTACATTAAAAGTGTCTAAGAGAACAGATCCATTGATCACTGTCTCCTAAGTAGATGGCACAAAGTATATCAGAAAAAAAATTAACTAACAGACTAGATCATTCCAAAATCCTGCACCAATTGCATAACCAGGAAAATAAAAGACTCAGGTTATTACTACAAGGTAATAGGATACCTAATTATCCTTGAACATAAAGTCTAAATATACATATGGGTGACATCAGCAATTCTTTTGCAGGGATTTTGTAAAAGAGATGCTATTCCTGTGATGTACCTTGTCATCATCTCTTCTCATCTGTTCTTCTGCAGAGCCAAACTAAAGAGCAATTTTTCTCCCCTTGTGTCAAACTCTACACCAGGACTTCGCAGTAAATTAGATCTCTTCAAATTCTTTCCTCCTTCTTCAACCCTTTGATTTGACTTGTGAGAAGACTCTGAGATGTACTAGAGCAGACCTGGGCATTTTTAGGACAACATCCAACTCTTTGGCTGTCCCTGTCTGATCTACATAAGGTCAATCAAAAATTAGAAATCAAATGTAAATAAATGTGCACCATGCATGCAATACATTGCTTTCATTTTGAAGGAGACTGCTATTTTTTCCACTTGATGCATGGCTGTGAGTATGTCCCTACATTTTCACAGCTCTATTGGTTCAGCCCTCCACAATTGTTCCAGTTTCTCATATGACCCCTTAGGATAGTTAATTACCCAGCCCTGTACTACAGTAATAATTACTATAGACAAAATTCAACATTTCAAATAAAAGTTAATTGTACACTGCACTGCAAACGATTATCTCTCTCTTTCTCTCTCTCTCTCTTTAACATAACATAACATAACATAACATAACATAACATAACATAACATAACATAACATAACATAACATAACATAACATAACATAACACAACACAACACAACACAACACAACACAACACAACACAACATAAAACACAATACAACACGACATAACCAGGCTCTAAAATTTAAACTTTAGAGCTTGTTTTTCCTACTTATTACTCTTAACAATCACATGGGCAGTCTCTCAACAGCCTTTGGAGGCAATTGAAATATATTTACACAATGGATTTCTTGGCCCTTACATCTAAATTAATCTCTGCAATCCTAGACAGGCAGTAGTATTAGCATTACTTTGTAGTTATACTCCCACTAGAGTAACTTGTAGAAATTTGAAATGCAAAGCTATAATGAGAACGTGATAACAGTTTCTCAGAATGATTGCAGTCCTTCACCAAGAAATATGGAAGGATGGAAAAGAAGCACTGGACTCCTGAGTGATTTCTTCTTGGCCAAATTCCATTAAGTTAGTTGTGTTTACATCAGGCTAATAACTCATACATCACTCTGCAATCATTTTAAATCCTGTTGTATGTCCAAACTGATACCCAAGGAGGCTTGCTGATTAAGGATGATGTGCAAGTTTCCTGTCAGCCTTCGCTTCACAGAATCTGAATAAAGGACAAGGTCAGGCTTTCCAGGCTGACTGACTGGATTGACATATGATAATAACACATTCCCAGCTTTTTCAGGAGGGCAAGTAGATATGATTATCTAAGAAGCTAAAGCCCTCCAAAGAGCCTTATTTGTACTCTTATAACCCCACAAAATGGTTGGCTGATTGGCAGGGACAGAAAGGGTAGGTGGGGAAATCTGATGAAAAGCTTCATGACAGTTTAGTAGAAGGTTGTTGATAGCTGTGTGCATTGTTTCTGAACATAAACAAAAAAAAAAATAACCATCAGATCTTACAAAAGGATTTTAGAATCCCAATAGGCTCAGAAAACCAACAGATGCATTCAAAGTTATTTGACTTACTTGTGAAAAGTTTGCCCTTAATGTATTTCTGACTGAATGAATAGTATTACTCTAGACACTAGCAATATTATTGCCTTTATTTTGAATAGAACTCTTGAATCCTAACATCTTCATCTTAGCCTCATCTTTTTCAGCATTTGATTTGGAAAAAAGAAAAGTGGCACTTTCTGGTTAAAGAAGTCTCAGAATCATAGTTGAAGTCTTTCACTGTGGTCCTGGTTTTTATAGATAAGTTATCAGGAGGACCTCTGGCTTATAGGAAGGGAGGGTTTAGGACTCTTGTTTTCCAACTTCAGATTAAATAAGGAGAGATTCCTTTCAAGCATTGTTAACACTTTCATAAACACTTAATACTTTCTCCTGTAGGGGATTTTGTTTGCATTTCCTAACACATGTATAGAATATGTGTACATGCTTGAAAGGGACCTCTGTCCATGTGATATCTTAACAAAAAAAGAAGAAGAGGGCAGCACAATGGAAAGCAAAACATCAAACTCTAAGGTTGAGTTTATTTGCAGCAATCTTTCTGGGAGACAAACCATAGTAAATGCTGGGTAGAATTGCCAGATGAAAGTGGCCGAAAGCAGTAGATCCCTAGATAGTAGCAAAGAATTAGACTTTTTTGCTGCCATCTAGTACTTGTGCTGATTTTGTAACCCAGATTTAATAGACCTAATACAAGCAGATTAGTTACTTTCTATAAATGTGTCTTTTGTAACCTGCCATACCCCGCCTCCCCAATGGCATCTATTTTAGGAATATGCAAACCTTTTGTGGCAGCCATTTTGTGAGAATGTTTTTATTTTAAAAGTATTAAAAGTAGATCACACACACATACATATATGCAACCATACTTACATACATACAAACAGTAGCAGGAAAAACAAAACAGGAAAACATAAAAACCAGGTAAATAACAGTGTAGTGTACCAATTGTGCTGAGCTTATGGTTTTTCTTTGTTTAAGTTATTAAAGAATAGATGAATACTGTGGCAATGATTTGCTCTCCAGGCTTGTTTCAATTTAGTTTCTGAACAGGTAACTAGTTAACATCAGCAGCCGGTTGATGATTCTTAGTCTGGTAACGAAAGATTTAGAAACTAAATTGAAACAAGCTTGGAGAACATACCACTGCCAAAATCTAAAACCCAAGCTACAAGTATTTTCTATTATTTCGATAGATGAATATCTTTATTCCCCCAAATCACTATTAAATATCTTGCGGAATATACATATGAGGAATAACGTTATGCACTTTTTTGCTCTGTTTAATTTTACATATAATTGTGATGATTGGCTTGGTCAGGTACTTAGCTGTCAATAGCAATTATTCCCATAATGGTCATACTCACAGCCAAGCATAGTGAATAGCTACTTATATGACTCAGAGAAAATTTAAGTTAAATAAATTATATATCTAGATTAGCAATTGTTAGTATACTATACATGCAATACAACAGATTAGGGAAGATATTAAAATTTGTGGACAGTAAAAAAAGAAATAAAAGAACTGCAATGTTGAGGGATGATGCCCATCTAATAATATGTTCATGTGAATATCCTCCTAACTTTAGGTACCAGTAGGTTTACTGAATCACACCACCCATTCAACAAAGTATAAAATGCTCAAATGAAATGATTGGTAATTGTAGCAGAATGTTGAGACATTGAGACTTTCAAAAAAGTACAGAGAAGAGCAACCAGAATGATTAGGGGACTGGAGGCTAAAACATACAATGAACGGTTGCAGGAACTGGGCTTGGCTAGTCTAGTAAAGGGAAGGGCCAGGGGAGACATGATAGCAGTCTTCCAATATTTGAGGGGCTGGCACAGAGAGGAAGGGGTCAAGCTATTTTCTAAAGCACCCAAAGGCCAGACAAGGAATAATGGATGGAAACTGAACAAGGACAGATTTAACCTGGAAATAAGGATAAACTTTCTGACAGTGAGAACAATCAACCAATGGAACAGCTTGCCCTCAGAAGTTGTGGGAGCACCATCACTTGAGACTTTCAAGAAGAGATTGGACTGCCATTTGTCAGAAATGGTGTAGGGTCTCCTGCTTGGGCAGTGGGTTGGACTAGATGACCTACAAGGTCCCTTCCAACTCTGATTATCTGTTGTCAGGAATTTTGGACAGATTCCAACACTTAAGCTCTGCAGGGTGGTCTGATTTAAGGGACCCATTCAAGATGTAAATCCTATTAGTTGTTTTAGTTAGACAATGCTTCTTATTGTCAGAATTTTATTTCAGCAAAGCTAACCAAGATTGGATTTGGTCAGCATTTGAATGGGAGATCCTCTGAAAAGCCCAAGCTGTCAGTTGATCAAGATAGTCCAGACAAGAAGAATAAATATATCCATATATTCTTTAATAGACAAGCACTAAGACTACTTTTATTGTAAGGTTATAGTAAAAGAATCTGTTTAAAGTATTTTGCCCATCCTTTATTGTTTACTTTCCAGAAAACTGGGGAGGCTCCCTTCTGAAATGCTTCCCATGACCCTTCTGTTTCTTTAGACTAAGATACCTTTTGCATTATAGTTATTAAGTCTGTGGTTCTTCTCCCTGTCTCCCAAGGTCATTGCCACATATCATTAAAGTGGCACACTCTACCAAAGGCAGAGAACCTGTCAGAAGTGGTAATGGCCAGTTACTGCCATATTATGCCCTTTCCCACAAAAAGATGGGCTCCTGTAATTAAGAATGAAACTTGATTTGAGGAACACTTTATCTTATATTCAGGCTCACCAAAGGGACATTTTGTATATCCTACTTTTAACCCATTATGTTCTGAAAATATACTCTAGATTATTACTCATAGTTGTATTTCTTCCCTTCCCTTCCCTTCCCTTCCCTTTCCTTTCCTTTCCTTTCCTTTCCTTTCCTTTCCTTTCCTTTCCTTTCCTTTCCTTTCCTTCCCTTCCCTTCCCTTCCCCCTTCCCTCCCCCTTCCCCTTCATTCCTCTACAAAGGATGTCAAACTCACAGCCCACAGGCTGGATGTGTCACATATCCACCCCCACCCTCATTTTAGCAAAGGGGAAAAAAGTCACAATATGTCATGTGACAACAACGTGACACCGCAAGTTTGACACCCCTGCTCTACAATATCCCATATTTGATGTAAATGTATGAGGGGTGTGTGTATGTGTGTCTTTTTTGAAGAAGTAGAAATGGTAAAGCCTATTGATCAAATTGGTGAATAGATTTCTTCTGGCATTTAGAATGACAACTGTCTCAGGTCATTGCCTATGGCCATGTTGGCTGGTGTATATAAAAATTGTGACACAAAATACTTGAACAGAAGGAGCTATATCATTATTTATTTCTTTGTCAACTTTATATGGCTTCCCATTTCACATGAAGTGACTCTGGGTAGTGTACAATAAAATTGTCTATAATATATAGACATGCTTGGCATTTAATTGGGTGGTTTACGGGCCTTTGAGTTGAATCATAGGAATGATTTTGTCACCATGGCTTTTTCTCATAATGTGGGATTACAGTAATTGGATAAAGCTTTGCTTGCTAAGTATTTCCTTTCTCTGTTGCTACTAAATATCCAGGAGAGCTCTTTGAATCCAGGTGCAATAATCTAAAACAAATGAAGACACAGACATGCCAGAAAATAAGAGGAAAAATAAAAACTGGAACAGTTTCAGAAATAGATTTTTTTTAAAGAATTCCTTTCAGTAATATGCATACTTTAAAGTTATAGAATATCAGATTCAATGCTGGAATAATAAACTGAAAGTTTGACAACCTACATACAATTGCAGGGTGTAAAGCAGGTTGATATACTCTCATTTTTCAGATACAACTGCCTTGTCTTACAGTGCAGCATGATAAAGGAATACAGGAATGCAGTTTTTGCCTATTGTTACAATATAATGCAATAAGTGCATAATTATGAGATTTTGGGATGGAATCCCATAGGAAGAAATCTCATGAAAAATGTCCCAATATGAATCTGCCTTTACAAATTTAAGCACTCTGCATGCATCACCCTCTCTGGTACAGTGTGACTTTGCACAACCATGGATCTGTTTCTTGATTTGAATTTGTTTTAAACTGTATTATTAAACTGGTGCTACTTCAATCAGACATGGGATATTTCATTTGCATTGGAAACAAAGTGTTTGGAGTTTCCATACTTATGGAGAACAAAAATACATCAACTTAAAAATAAATTGGCATGTTTTGTTTATCCTTTCTTCTAATAGCAAACACATAAGGCAGTGAAACAGAATTACCATGAATAAGACAGAAAATATTGAGAAGTTAAGGCTTTCATTTATTTTTTTAACTTATACTATTCATTGCGTGTGTGTTTTTCTTTCTCTCCATATACAACCAAACACAAACATGCACACATATAAAACATATCTCTATCTCTATCTCTGTCTCTGTCTCAATATCTTTCTATCTAATCTCTGTATACACACACTACATAATACACATACATTATACATATACATTCACACACACACACACACACACACACACATATATATACATACATACATACATACATACATACATACATACACATAATACATATACATAATACAAATAGAAATGTCATGTATACTGTACTATATATGAAACATATAAGTCTATATGAAAATTTATATTTTTATATTATCTTCCTCTGTTCTCAACTAAACTTTGTTTTCCTACTATGCACTCTTGTCCCCTGTTTATTTAAGTGCAGATTTTAAAGAAGCTTTTCTACAAAATTGAGAAAAATATAATATCCTCAAGGAGGATATTATAATTTCATATTTAAATTTGAGAAATATAAACATAATGTGAATCAAATAAAGACAGGAGGCAAAAATACATAATTTTATATTCACAAGCTCAATAAGGACATGTTCATCATGATTGAGCTAGGGCAGGGAAGAGTACACAAATAATGATATGTGTGATGATGTCATAAATGTGACAAGTTAAATATTTGCATCAATTGTCAGGACTCGTATATTATTGGTGTACATTATTACAGTTCGGCCCAAATGGTATTGCTGATTCATACATACAGTATGTATTAGAAACGAGCAGACTAATGCAAACTTAGTGATCATTGCTACAAGTCGTAAATATTGTCATTATCATTGTTTAATAGGATAAAAAGTCAAGTCTTAAGAAGCCAAGCTGAAATAATATAATATTTATGTAAAAGATTGTTTTTATTTTGATAAAAAGGAACAAAATGTTAATCTTATGAGGTAATCCACACCCAGCTCTGTATTTCTTGTAAGATTACATTAATAGAAACTTACAAGTCTAACAGTACATCTCTTTCCCCTTGCTTTTACAGTCCAAAAAAAAAACAAAAACCAAGAGATGGTGCCTTCTGAGATATTTACTATGCCTAATTCTTTCTGCAGGCTCAGAAAGAGCCACTTATCTAACCTTTGTCTAGTTTGCAGCAGTTCCTTCTTTCTCCCAAGGTCCTTCCCATACACCATTACACAGAAAAACTATTGGATTCAGAACCTTGGAATGAGGAATGTTTGTTTCTGGAAGAGGGTTTTGCTTCATTGTTAGTTTTGTCTATTTCCATTTCAGATACTTAAAAAAATTCTAACTGAGGCTAAACAGATAATTTCCAGTCAAAAATACATCTTAGGTTTCATGCAAGATTACTGTTATTAATATCATTAAAGTACAAATACCATTAGTTTCTGGACTATTAACTCCATAATTCCCTTGAAAATGGTATTGCACTCAGGCTCATGCATCACTTTATATTATCTGAAATTACAAATAAAGATCTTTAGGCCACTATTTAGCATTTTCATCATAATCCTGAGTTAGAACATCATGTCCCATGCCTTAGCTATTTTAATCTGTTGAATAATTAGTTTAGTGTTAGTGATAGCATTGCAATAGCAATAGCATTTAGGCTTATGTACCATCCCATAGCAGTTTAAAGCACGCTCTGAGTGGTTTACAATGTAGCAGCATTATTTGCATATTGTCCCTAAAAATCTTCATTTTATTGATCTCGCAAGGATGAAAGGCTGAGACAGCCTTGAGCTAGTCAGGATAGAATTCCAGGATGTGAGCAAAGTCTGCCTGCAATCCTGCACTATAATCCCTATGCCAAACAATCCTCAGTGTTTTTACTGAAGTTATTTATAGACCAAAATGCTTTATATGAATATCTACTTATTTACTTTTATGTAAATAATTGATATGTACAACATCACAACAAGGATTAAAACAACAACAAATATCCCATGGTACCCAAAGTTAAAATGATCAACTCAAATTGCAAACTAAACAAAAACGAAACCCACCATATATCAAGAGCAAACTTTGCTTTACCTCACCCAAGGTGAAAGTAAACTGCTTCGCGTGGTTGTTAAATTGGAACAGGAAGAGATTAAAGGCCTGTGACAACCCAGAAAAGAGCTCAACCTGACTCAACACTGACTAGAATTGGCTCCAGAGAAATGAGGAAAACTACTGTAAAACAGTCCCTTCCATTCCTGATCCCCTAAGCTGGTCCAGAAAGTTACCATGGTGGATGATACCAAAGACCAGTAGGAGATCAAGGAGCAGGTGTGGGCTGCTGGGGGTTTTCAGGGGTTTGGAATAGCTCCTATCTAAGATTCTGTGCAGTTCAGAGAACCCCCAAATCCCACTTCTGGCTGGCCCTGCCCCACCCACCCTGCCCCTCCCAGGAGTCCCCACATGGCCTGCTTTTGATGCAAGCAAATGCAGGACACACATGGAGGCTCTGGGAGAGCAAAAAATTGCCCTCCTGGAAGTTCAGGAAGGCCGGAAATGGGCCTGTTTCCAGCTTCCAGAGAGCCTCCGGAGCATGGGGAGGCTATTTTCGCTTCCCAGAGTCTTGAGGAAAGTCTCTAGAGCCCAGGGAGGGCAAAAATGCCCCCCCCACACTGTGGTGCAACTAGGCCATGGACACCATGGCCATGCACACCCCTGTCAGGGAGGCACAGAAAGGATCCCAACAGAGATTATCAACAAGAAATATCAATCCTGCCTGAAGGGATTCAGATAATTTGCTTCCTCCAGGGCACTTTGGAGCTATAAACCAACCACCTTTGTCAAGTGGGGATAGAACTATTCTGTCTCACACAGAATTCATCATCTTTCACTTGCTGGGAGACTGTGAGGAGAGAAAATGCAAGTCGCTGAACTCCGAACTCCGAAGACTCTGTCCATTTTGTCAAGGTCAACAGATTTAAACTTGTCACACATGGCTGTGCCTCAGATAACTTCACTAGATGTTTTCAAACACAGCTGAATAATTATCTTCTGAAGCTGGTGCAGTGAAACCTGAAGTATGTTAAGTCTTGAACTTAATGACTTGTTTTTCCAACTCTATGATTCTGTTAACTCCACAGGATCTGTAAAGCCAAGTTCCAATTCTGAGCAAATAGAAGCAACTTTATCTGACAATTACCTAGAACAATTATTGCAGCAACCCTAGAGATATTCACAAGAATCCTCCCTACTGAAGAAGTATAGGTTAATATGAACAAGACAACTGATTGCCTCTCTGCATATACAGCAAGGATATAGAAATAACTAAATTTAATTTATCGCTATGAACTAATCCTTAAGAAAGGCCTTCAACTATTTATTGGACAGGTTGACTTTTCATTGTTTTATAGTGGTGTTCTAAGCTCTCTTATGCTGTTTCATCATTTGCAATTCTCTGAAAACCAGGAGAATCTCCAGGATCCATGTGCCTCAAGTGTCTTCATAGGCATGCTCTGATCCAAGACCAAAGTCTTCCTCTTATTCCAAGCAGCAATTAAAGCCCAGCTAAACCAGGTATCAGAGCTTCTGGGATTATTCCAAGTTCCTTCCAAAACTCAGTGGAATGTACCCATCTCCCACAATTTTTGTCCCCAAGTGAATCAGTCTGAGTCTCTCCTGAACCCTCTTTCCAGGACTTAAGGAATGGCTCTATTTTCTATTTATATATCAGTTTGTGAATATTTCCTTCAAGAATGTTATATGCAGACCATACATTAAGCAGCAGCAGATAGAAGAAAGTATTTCCATGCCCTAGTTACCAGGCCTTGGAGTAGAGCCTAGAGGACTGGAACACAATATTGATATTAAACTTTCAGGTTGTCCTCCATGAGGTAAGTCTAACTATGTACTTAAATAGAATGGCAAGAGATCAGAATTGAGTCATGGATCAAACAAACACAATATTAATATTGAATAAAAATAATTTACCAATACCTGTAATTTGTTACACAACCTTATACATCTTGAGATTCAGTAGAGTTGTAAAAGACACTCTGTTTTCTTTTCTAGCTAGCTACAATATTTAGAATCAAAATTTTGTTTAAGAATGTATCTGCAGCTTAATGAACAAAATCTCCAGAGAGAATATACTATATAAAGACCAGTTGATAACTATTCCATTGTTAGAAAACGATGTGAGAAGAAGGATGTGAGGAAGGATATAATTCTGAAAGATATACTGATATAAGTGATTCAACTATTAACTATTTTGCTACCTTTTCTCCTTGATTTCTATGACACAAGGATAATCAATACCAGAAAGGAAGGAGAATTTGTAATACTTAGCTTTAGCTTTGCTTGCAGAAAAGTCAACATTTATCTTTACATAATGGAATGGTTCTGACTTGACAATAATCTCAGTCCTTGTTGATAAAACTTTGTCATCTCTCATATATTAAGAGACATCTGAAAGACATAATATCAAGATTTGCTTGTTTTAACAGAACTCCTAATAACATCATCATCTATGTTCTTTAAACATAGTCTTTACCTTTTCCAGAATTTTTTTTATCTTATATTTTAAATAAAATACTTGGCATTCTTAATTTTAAATAGAGTTGCATCATTTTTAACCATAAACAGCACAATACTGTTGCTAAGTCAAAGGGTTCTGCACAGAAATATCATATTACTTATTTAATCTATCCCTTCTAACTTCCCATGATTTTTTAGGGGGGAGGGAGATGTGTTTACAAAAATAAATATCAATACAAGTAAAAATTATATAAACAGCCACTCAAATCCACTACAAACATTGATTATTTATGAAACCTTTCTTTTATTTTTAATAGTAATTTAACAACAAAATCCAAATATATAGTGTGAAATGTATTTCAAGTCAGCTTTTAATTTCTGGCAACTGCATTATTACAACTATTTAATTGAACATTTTGTCCAGCTAATCATACCAGACAGGTTGATGGAGAAGCAGGTTGAGAATATACATATACACATACACCTATACATACACATACACACAGAGAAACTCATACACACATGCACATCATGCACACACAAGACAGTTTTGATGCAATCAATATCTATAGTTGGCTTAACCATACAATGCTTTTGAATTCATTTGCAGAGCTAGCCTCCACCTGCTTTGGTGACAATATTCTTAGATTGCTTGTCTGTACATTGGAATTTTTTCTATAAAAATTTGAACCCAAATCTATACTAGATGTGGCAAAACATTTGTTTATTCATTGGCTGTTTTGCTCACTTATAAATGGCATTTAATTCATTTTTTTAATTTATTAAATTTATTGAATTGTGAGTAAAAGACATGGGTTGAAATTTGTAGGCAAAGGCAATATTAGACCATTATTGAAGAGGAAAGTTCAATTTAAACAAGAGGTGAGCAACAGTTTCCTTTCCTTCTGGTGGTTTTCTTTCTGTTTCTATATCTATCTAGGTAGTATGGATGATACTATAAATTAAAAGCTCTAATTAATTTCTGGAGAAGGAATCTACTAATGAAGGTGGCATATGTGGAAAGAGTCTTAGAGTCAATAAAACTTGAAGTGATAACAGTCAAAATGGACAGAGAAAGCAAGCCAGTAACTTACTGTTTTCAGTTAAAATAAATCAGTCTACTCCCTGAATATTTGTATGTTCTCTAAAAGCAACCAAATAATTGTTCCATTTTGAAATTAATGAACAAACTTGGAAAAAGTATACCCTGTAGAATGAATTCTAAATCATCCATTTAAGAAGGGAAGACCACTCAGCTTATTTATTAAATATTTATTTATTTCATAACACAAATGAGAATAATCTTCTGTTTCTGTGTCCCAGTCTTCTGTTAATAAAAGACTGGCTCAATTAACAAATACCTTGGCAACACTAATAAATATTTCTGCAAAGTGGACTTCTGGCTTGAGCTTCTTTGGCGACAGACTGAAATCCATGATCTTGTATGGTTTTGATCCGTGCTCATGGCTGGAGCGCCCCGAGCCAGCTGGATTCAGGGCTAAGCCATCCCGTAGAGGTGGTGAAGAGGGGAGACCACCAGCAGGGTTGAGGAGAGCCGCATCTCTCCTCCTCAGCTGGCCATTACTCCCTTTTCTGAAGGCAGTTGCAGCGGTGGTCACAAATAGCTACCTCGAAAAATAACTTGACTGGAAAAGAATGTGCAGGAGGAAGATAAGAAGAGAAAGTTTTGGTTGACCGGACTGAACTGAAAAGGCACCAATGTAAGGTACCCTGGAATTTAAACTATAAAAAATAACATTGTTCCCAAAGAAGATTTTGAAGCAGCAAAGAAGAGAAGAAAGGGAAAGGATTTGGCTTTTTTTTTCTTCCCTTCCTTATACTGACAGCTAAGAGATTTAAGTAAGAAATTGACAAAAATCCACATTGACATCAATAGGCATTTAAGCTGAAAATAAAATGTCAAAGGGATAATAAAGACTTTGGATACTCAAAAACCTTTAAAAGAAGGAAAGGAGAGAAAAGGAAAGAATAAAAGGGTGGGATCTGGAAAAATGGAGGAGGCTGCCTGGAACTAAAAGGAACTTACAGTGAAACTTTAACAAGATTCCTAAAAGATACATTCTAACTGAAACTTTTTAACAAAATAATAGAACCCCAGGAAGAGAAAGTGGGAAAAAAAAGAAGAAAGAAGAAACAGCTTTGGATTATTTGGATTACTTGGTGATTTTTGGATTTTTGGCTATTGGATTTAAATGACTAAAATCAATCAGGTGGTTGTTTAAAAGTGTTTAAAATGGCATCACTTTTAGAAGAACTGAAAATGGAACTTAAAAAGTACAAAGAAGATGCACAAGAAGGAAGAGGTTCTTTTGGCTTCGTATTTCAATTTTTAGAAATGGAGATCTGGAACTATGAGAAACAACAAGAAATGCTTGTAGAAGATTGGGACAAAGAAGAAGCCATCTTTAATGATCAAGTAATTTTATGTGGGGGAAAAAAGGAAAGGGAGGAAAGAGAGTGAAAAGTTTAAGATTTGAAAAAAACAACCAAAAAAAAAGAATAGTTTGAAAAATAATTACAATATTAGGAAGCAACAGAAGGAAGGATTACAGAAGAGAGAATTAGAAGTAGAGAGACAAGGGGGCAAAAAGGGGAGGGACAAGAAGAGGGGGAAGAATGAAAGGAAAAGAAGTTATAAAAGACAGAAACAAGATATAGAGAAACAGGGAAAAGGTATAAGGATTGAAAGTATAAGCCTGTTTAGAGATAATGGGTGACAATGTAATTGAAAAAGGGATTCTGCAAAGGGACATAAGATAGTATTGTTATATTAGAAATAGAAATAATTTTAGAAAATATGAAACAATGTATGATTAAAATGATGGATAAAATACTTATTGTAATGCAATTGAATGCTTGTTAATAAATAAATGAAATAAAGAGAATGAGAGAATGAAATTAGGAAAGGATGGGAACATTTTAATTATTATTAATGATTTATAAAAATATAAGTGAAGAGAAATATGGAAAAAAAGAATTAATTTTGGAAAGTTTATAAGTGTTCCCAAGTAAGTATGATGTCCAATTGAAAAGAAATGTTAAAGACGTTAAGATTGTAATTAATATTAATGATAGAATTGAATTGGCATATAATTAGTGTTTTATTTACTATTGTTTTATATATATATATATATATATATATATATATATATATATATATATATATATATATATATATATATATACATACATACATACATACATATATATATATATACATACATATACATACACACACACACACACACACACACACACACACACACACACACACACACACACATATATATATATATATATATATATATATATATATATATATATATATATATATATATATATATATATATATATATATGGTATTCAGCTTTGTTCGGGTATTTTCCCACGTCATTATAGTTCTGCTTTTAAAGTTGTAGCAACGTTTCGGCAGAATTTCATCTGCCATCATTAGACTTCTGTAAAGTGTTCGTCTGTGAGTCAGACTTTCACAGCTGTTTCTGTTTTAAATTTAGTGCTAGCCTATGCTGTGCCAGAATGGTTTTTTCTTCATCCTGATTGGTTGGGAGTCTTTGTCTGTGTTTATTGGTCTTGGAGTTTGCTGTGTTCTGCTTGATTGGTGTTTGGACACCAATTGGACACTGAATCAAAGGCTTTCCAAAAGTCTATGTAGATTGCGTCTATTGCTTTGCCCTGATCGAGTTGTGTAGTCCATATGTTTTTGCAGTGTAGGAGTTGCAGATTACTGGATAGTTTTTTTTTCTGAAACCAAATTGTTTATTAGAGAGTAGGTTGTTTCTCTCTAAGTGGAGGATAATGGATTGGTTAATAATTGATTCCATGACTTTACAGGTGATGCAGCATAAGGAGATTGGCCTGTAATTTTCAACTAGGCTGGGGTCTCCCTTTTTGACGATGTGGATGACCGTGGCTTGTGACCATAGTTTTGGCAAGGAGCTGGTCCTGAAAGATTTTTCAAAGATTATGCTTAGAGGTTTGGCTATGGCAGTGGATAGCTTTTTTAAGAAGTAGGCACACATTCCATCTGGTCCAATAGATAGAGATGGTTTTAGATTGCATAGTGCTTTTTCAACATTGTCTTCTGTAAAATCAATATGCATTAGATCATTGTAGTTGTCTGTGGTTTGACTAGGAAATACTGGGCATGATCCATTGCTGTTTGCAAATACTGAGCCAAAGAATGTGTTAAAGAGGTTGGCTTTAATAGTGTCGTCATTGCAGTTTTTACCATTAGGTCCTTTCAGGGGTGGGATGGACCATGAGCCTTTTAGTTTGCTGTTAACAAAATTGTAGAAAGTGCGGGTGGAATTGGTGTGTAGAAGGTTTTCTTCTTGTTTAATGTGATAATTCGTTCATTCAATTTTTATCTGGTGGCATAAATTTTTGTATCAGCTTTTGAAGTTAGCAACGTGACCAGATTTATTTTTTTGCCAAAGTGATTCCTTTTTGGATTGAAGCTTCCTTATTGTTATGGGTAATTTGTTTTTTTTGGTTTTGGGAGTTGTTAATGGTACATATAGTTTGATGACTCTTCTGACTTCAAGTAAAAATATGTTGTAATGGTTTTCTACAGAATTGCATCCAGTGAATAGAAATTGCCAATCAAGGGATGAGAGATCATTGTTTATAAGACAGTACCATCATCTCAAAATCGAATGAAGCATGACCTAATAACCCCTTGCCCTATACCTAGAGAAGAAGCACAGGAATGGCAACTCTGCTAACTGGTGCTAAAACCCCTTATCCTGAACAATTTTCTCAGGAGTTTACACAAGATTCAGATGGGTCTCCCCTCCTTTTAGAGAAAGCCAATTTCATGCACAATGACACCTCAGTCCATTGCAACAACCCTACAACTTCCCTTTGTATAAATCAAATTTCCTTTATTTCCTTTTTTTTCTTTTTTTCATAAAATTTTTATTGGTTTTTAAAACAAACATAAACAAACAAAACATAAAAACATCAAATCATCTTCCATATATGTACATACAGTGTGATCTTCCCTGCTAGCTTCGGACAAGCAATGGGGAAGCCAGCAGGGAAACACAAATAGCAGTCATATGACATAATGCATAAGAATTATATGTTATTCAGTTAATTACTGCAAACAACTGCTAGAATTGCCTACATAGGTTGGTACAGTTATTTTGCTTTATGACTATGTTACTTAGTGATGGAGTTCCTGCTTCCAATTTTAGTTGTTAACTGAGGAATGAGTATATGAATAGAGTTCCAAGAACTTCAAATTTAGGAAATAATAAGTGTTTGTCAAAGTGGAATACTGTTGTACTTTATTAGATTCAACTATAATTTTAGTATTGATAAGATTTAACTCCTTTTTAAAAGTTTTTATTGGTTTTTAAAAACAAACATAAACAAACAAAACATAAAACATCAAGCCATCACACATACAGTGTGCGGTTGGTTTACAAATTGTTTTGTGCTTCCATTTCGTAAGTCTTCAATTACAATTACATTGTATATGATCTTATATTTTCAATCCAATATTAAATACATTGGTATCATTATTAATCAATCATTTGACTATACTTTTATTCATTCATGCTTTGGAAAATAATCATATTTTACTTAATTTGTTTTGTGACAATTCATATTATCATCCCAAATCTATCCTAAAAACATTTTGTAGATATAATAAGAAAAGAATACATCTTTATATATTTAGTATTTTCTAAAAGTATACATATTTCGTTACTATACCTTATTTTCTAACCATTGATAGAATAGATCCCAAACTTTATAAAATTGTTTATCATCCTGTTCTCTAATTTCAAATGTCAATCTGCTCATTTCAGCACATTCCAATATTTTCTTAATAATTTCCTCCTGTGATGGTATTTTCTCATTTTTCCAGTTTTTAGCAAATACAATCCTAGCTGCTGTTAATACATTTACAATCAGGTATTTCAAATCTTTACTATATATTTCAGGTAAAATTCCCAATAAAAATATCTCTGGTTTCAAGTCTATATGCTTTTTTGTCATTTTTTCAAACCACATGTGGATTTTAGTTGAGTATTTTTTAGCATCCGCACAAGTCCACCACATGTGGTAATATGAGCCAGGTGTCTGATGACATTTCCAACATTTTTTGGATTTATTCTTGAACATTTTTGCTATTCTTGTCAGGGGAAAATGCCACCTGTAAAACATCTTATACAAATTTTCTTTATATGCTGTTGACATTGTCATTTTATAATTTTGAGACCACAATTTTTGCCATTTCTCTAGATCAATCACATATCCAAAATTCTTCCCCCAAGCAATCATGGAAAGGTGGCTGGTTTGAAAATAAATAAAGATAAGACAAAGATCTTGACAAAGAATATGCTATCAAGACAAAAGGAAGAACTGGCAGACCTATTGAAAATTCAGGTCACGAATAAGATTAAGTATATAAAGGATATATTAAGGATATACTTGACAGCAAGATGCAGTAGACTAAAAGAAAATAATTATATCAAACTTAAACAGCAGATAGTGCTAGATTTGGCAAAATGGGAAAATTTACAACTGTCATTAATAGGGAGAATATCAACAATCAAGATGAATATATTACCCAGAATTTTATATTTGTTTCAAACAATTCCATTTAGGCTTGGAAAAGACTATTTTGAAGATTTAAATAAAATTGTGTTGAAATATATATGGCAAGGTAAGAAAGCGAGAATAAACTTTTGAAAGATGCTAGAATAAGAGGATTTGGTTTGCCGAATTGGGAGTTATATTACCAAGCTACAAATTTGATGTGGGGAAAGGAATGGATAACATTAAGAAATACTAGATTGTTGACATTAAAAGGACATGATCTGTTGTTGGGGTGGCATGCTTTTCTATGGTATAAAGGAACTAAAACACAGGGGTACTTTAGAAGACATTATATACGGGAGTCTCTGTGGTTAAACTGGGAGAAGATTAAAAGATGTTATTTGAAAATTCCAGTCTGGCTATCGACTATTGAAGCATTTTCTTATCCTATAATATACAAAAAGGAACAAACAGTTAGATATGGTGAAATATTGAATGAAAAGGGTGAACTTAAATCTATACAAAAACTAGAGGAACAAGGTATAAATATGAATTGGATTTCATATGCGCAAATACATTCAAGGTATGATAAAGATTTTAAAACAGAAGGTTTCTATGATAAACTGACTGATTTAGATAAGATTTTGACAGGTACTGATGAAAAGGTGATTAAAAAATTGTATGGATATTTATTAGAAATTAAACTAGAAGAACAAGTTAAAGAAAATCAAATTTCCTGATGAGTGGCAAAAGATGATCCCCTCTCCATTATAACCTGGAATATAGTGGGCTGGACTGTCCCATCAAAAGACCAACTCTTTTTTGACTACATATCACAATTTGACATCCTCTTCTTACAGGAAACCTGGAGCCCCATAGAGATACAGTTAGATGGTTATTGGACCAACTCTATCCCGGCTGCCCCAAGTAAGGTGGGTGGGAGAGCTAAAGGGTGTATTGTGACACTAGTTAATACAGCCCTGCAATTTAAATGTGTATCACTGCCACCTTTTCAGCCATGGGTTGTGACTACCTTACTTTTATATAAACAGGTGGAGATTTTGCTTTTTAATATCTACATTCCTCCACTCAATAAGAAGGATTTGATCAACAAGATTTGGGATGGCATAGAAGATTTTATCCTTGGCTGTTCAAACAAGTAGCCCACAGCAGCAATAATTATTGAAGGGGCCTTAAATGCTAGGATGGGTCCAAATAATCAAGCATTATTAAATCAATTTAAGATCCATTATGATGAGAATGTACCAGAAGAACCCCTGCATTCCAGACAATCTAAAGATTTGTGTCCTTAATGGTTCCACAAAAGGTGACCACCCAGCAGAATATACTTATCGGGGAGCAGGAAGAAAATCCATAGTTGATTATTGGATAATATAATATGACCTCCAGAAGTTCTTGCAAAAGATGGAGGTAGACTCACGACTGGAAAGCGATTACAATTCAATAATCTTTACTCTCACATTACACCAGAAATCTCTAAGGAATGGTTCAATCTACCTACCCAGGCTAGAGAGTCAAAATACCCAGGTAAAAATTAAATGGATCGAGAAAAATGCAAAGGAAGTTACTAAATGGATGTTAGTGCCAGAAACAATAGAACTTTGTACATCTCTACTAAAAAATAAGTTTGAAGAATCATACTTAGAGGGGTTTGAAACTTTAATTTCAAATTTGAAATCAGTTCTCACTAACAGAATACTAGCTCAATCCAAAAAGCCAATTTTAAAGAATAAAAATTGATTTGATAGAGATTGCGTGCAACTGAAAAGGACATATAACAAAGAGTATAGGAAAAGTAAAAACGCCCCTTCTGAGGATCACACTCACTACTTAAAGCATTTGAAGGCACAATATAAGACTGCTAAAAGAAAAGAAAAGTGCGGCTCTGAAGGAGTCTTGGCATAGATTAATTGCAGCAGTCAAGACAAAAAATACTTCCCTTTTCTGGCACATCACTAGATGATTGGGGAAATCCCCCCTACCCCCAACTAATCAGGTAATCCTCTCTTTTTGTGGCCTTCCTTGATTTTAAGCAAGCCTTTGATTCAATATCCAGGAACGTTCTCTGGGAGAAATTAAAACACACTACCATCGATAAATGCCTCCTTTTCCTCATACAAAATTTGTATGATAATTCCATATTAGGTGTAATCCTCAAAGGACTTTAGCCGGCCCAGTAAGGGTACAAAAAGGGGTACGGCAGGGTTGCATCCTATCCCCCTCCCTTTTTAACTTTTACATTAATCCTCTGATCAACCTCTTACAGAACCCTGATTTACATCCTCCAAAAGTAGCACAACGTAAAATCCCAATTCTCCTATATGCCGGTAATGCTGCTATAATGTCACAAACTCCAATAGGACTGAAGAGAGCAATTACAGCAACACTTGAATTTTGTAAACAGAATAAGCTGGTCCTTAACTTTGATAAATCAAAAGTTTTAGTTTTTGCTAAAAGACCTAGACAATACTCCTGGAAAATAGAAGGGTATAGTTTAGAACAGGTCAGGACATTCAGATATCTTGGGGTAGTTTTCCACTCACAAGAGACATGGAAGTCACACCTGGATTGCACATTGCAAGCAGCCTATAGGTCCTCAAATGCAATTAAACACTTTGGAGGGCAATTAGTACCTGAGACCTTAAAACTTTTTGAGGCCAAAACATTGGCACAAATTCTATATGGGGCACAAACAGGAATCCTTGCAAAAAAGACTTGCTAGAACCTATACAAACCAAATTCCTGCGAGCCATCTTAGCTGCACCCAAAGGAACTCCAAATGCCCAGGTAAGAATTGAGACAGGCATGCCTCAAATTCATGTAAGAGCCTGAAGACAATGATCATTCATTGGCTAAAAATGCATTTCTTCCCAGAGGGACCGACCCCTCTAGTACTGACTGATAACTACCCCTCCCCCTGGAAACAGGCAATAGACCACAAGCTGGGCTCTTATGGGCTCTCACCAGTATTCTTAATGTCCTAGGCTTTGACCAAGCAAAGCAAGTGGTAATCAATAGAATGAGGGACATGGAGTTCCAAGAAGAACTAAATAGGTTGGCTCGCCACAGCAGGGACAGAATTAAACAGGGAGTCTGAGAGTCAGCAAGATATCTAAATGATCTGATCTTCCAAAAACAAAGAATAGCATTCTTCAGAGCCAGATTTAATATTTTCCCATCAGCATTCCTTCAGGGCAGGTATAAGAAAACACCAATAGAAGAATGAGTATGTATATGTGGTAAAGGAGAAGTTGAAGATATCTCACATGTTTTATTGTACTGTGAGTTATACAGAGTATAAAGGTCATTGTATATTCTCTCCTTACTAGAGAGATTGCCAGGGAGGGCAGATAATTTTTATGTAGACTTTCTCCTCCAGGATTCAAACCCAGCTATTAGGCGTGCAGTGCAAAATTCTGTGTTGCTGCAATGTCTACTAGAAAAAAAAATAGTTACAGAATTATAGCTGTCAATTTGTGACAATTTTTGGAAATAGAACAAACTTTGGAAAATGATATTTACACACATACTTATTGGCTCTCCACTCATATAAACCAGGGAGTGCCCCTAACTGTTTGAGAACATGTATTTTCTTAACAGATGTTTTTATCCACTATTAATATATTACAATGTGTCAGTATTTTTTATGTATATTGTAAATAGTGGTGTCTATTGCTGGTCTAAGGCCGTAATAAACTTATATTCATTCATTCAGATCATGGTACATCATTTATCTAGGTACTAAAACATATTGACAATTATATTATCCAAATAAGTATCTTGAAATGTTTGAATTTGATTCAGGATCAGATTGACACTGAACAAGTATAACACAATCATGGTCAGATGCCCAACCTTGAGCATCTCTCTCTCAAAGTGACAAAATGACACCCTCTTTTGTCTCCAAAAACAAATATATTCAGAGGAATCAATAGGATACAGTCAATTTTCTTTAACCATGCAGATAAATCATATATTGGCATTTGTCTGATTTAACTGGGATGACTGAATTAAAAATATTTTTCAAAATCTATATTGTATCATATATCAGAGTGACTCCCTTCCAATTGCTGACATTCTCTTTTCTCTATCAGCAGTGCAGGGCTCTTTCTTTTAGCCAATAATTTATAATATTTGTAGAGGTCTATCACTCATTTTCTCCAGCATCCTTTGGGTATTCTTTCTAAATTTCATTTCAGAATTACAATATTTGAAAGAAAGGTGTAAAGAAAAAAAAAAGGTAGGTAAACAGGGAAAGGTTTGAAGATTCAGTTACCTTTTGTTTTGATTGCTGGAGTGACTTATGTGCTGTTTGAGGCTGTTTGACTGATATTTTGAAAATAACTGGACAACTCCTAATCCTCCTCCTCCTCCTCCTTCCTCTTCACCTCCTCCATTATCATTATTTTCCTTAAAAATAATTACTTGTTGGCAGTTTCTCTGAAAGTATAAATGTAAAAAAAAATTTTTTTAACACTTAAACATTTCCTCCCCCCACATTAATTGGAAATTGTGTATATACTGAACATAGAAAAAAAGTGCTTAACAGAATTCCAATGAAACAGTGATAGGATGTAACAGGAAACTTCTTATTATATATGCCAAAACTAAGTAAAAGAGAAAGAGTGGAAAATGATAGAAAAATGCAAGGCCTAGAATAATCGATTGATTATATGCCATCAAATCAGGATCAACTCTTAGCAACCACATAGATAGATTTTCTCTATGATGATGTGTTCCCAACCTGGTTCTTTAGGTTCTCCAATGATGTACTCATCACCACTGGAATTGAGTTTTTCTACCTTGCTGTGGTCATCCTCTCATCTATCTTTACACCTTTCCAAACATTATAAAATTCTCCAAGGAGAGAGCTTTTTAGCGACCTATAGATATGTCTGAATACTAATTGGATTTTAAAGTATTATGTCCAATTTCTGAAGAAGTCTCAATATAGCAAATATGTTCCATTGCTTTTTTTCAGAGGATCAAGATAGTCTTTTTAGTGAACATATCTGCATACGTGCAATGGTGTAAAAAGCAACATCAAACAGGTTTGCCATCACTCAAAATAATTTTTCTGTGTGTTCTTTTTTAGTGTGTAGACACACATAAGTAACATGAGACAAGCACTCAAGTGATTTAATAAACGCTTCAATTTTAAAAAGCAAATTTACAATCCCATACTTTTAAAATTGAAATGGGAGCAATAGAATACAATACAAAGTAAACTTCAATAATGAAACAAGACAGGATAAATTTATTCATGCCTAAGAGCAAATTGGCAGAGTCACTTAGAATCAGTAAGGAAGAAACAGATTTCCAGACAAAGTTAAAACCATTACTTTGATAACAACTTCATGATTTTTGTTTTTGTTACTCCTACAAATTCATTCTCTGAGTGCTAAGCTCTCACATTCTAACATAATCAACATTACACATTTTGGAATTTGCATGACAAGTGAATTTGTTTAGTTGAAGATACAGGACTTGGGCTAGGGACATAAAGGGAATTGGCACAAACAGAAGCAGGGAGTTTCTTGGCAGTAGGATAATGGGAGATAGGGTGGGTCACACTTGACCTTCTGGCAGGCTGCACCTAATCTAGGGGTTGTACAGTGTGTGATTTGCAGGTTGGGTATCTGTAGGTTAATGTAATTGTGCTTCTAATCTGTCCTCCACTCTTGAATATTTGCAGAGAGAGAGTGGGAGGGAGGGGGAAAGAGAGAGAGAGATTGATTCACATAATTGACTATAATTTCCCAGAATTTAGAGGGGAAAAAAAACCCAATGATATGTAAAAGTTGTATTGTACATCTCACATACTGTATAAACAATCCCTGTAACATATATTTACACACACATACATACACACAGATATATATAAAGAGACTCCTTTTAAAATATATAACAAACTGAGGGTTTTGCTTGCTTTTTTTTCTCTCTTACTAATATAAAAGATATGGAAGATTTTTTTTACAAAAGCATAAACAGGGAGAAATATTTGACTTCTGATATACAGAGGAATATTCTATGCACATAGGGTTCAATCTATATAAAGCAAACATGAAGAATTAAGTGAACAGAAACAGAGAAGATAGCCAAACATTATAGATTCTAAATACAGTATGTTTTAATTGAAGTCTAATGTGATACCTTTTCAAAACCTCTGTTCCATTTCATTTCTCTGTCTGTGTTGTTCAGTTGCAAAACACAGTTCTTGGTTTTACCTTTCATACTACTTTTCATAAATGTAAACTATGTACCATGGTGGAAATTTCTTTTGTTCACTCCTTTTATATTTCAATATATTCCTTTTTAAGAATAGCATATGCATTTACTGGTCAGGACCTGCCTAGGCAATAGCTGTTCGCAGTAGTATAAACTCTCAGTATGAAGCCATTCATTGTTGGTATATTTTTAGAGATATCATTTCATCAAGGACCATGTCAAAGCACAGCTTCAGGGAAGCTTAACTTTACAAATGTATCATTGATTTTGTATCTAAACCACATGCTGTCAGGCTTCAACAAGTAGACAAATTTATGCTTATTGTCAAAGGTTAGGCAATAAGCATTCTATTAATTCTATTGATTCCAGCTGCATTTATTGAGACAGTCTTATAGTAAAATAAATAAATAACTGCATTTTATCTGTAATTAGTGTTAGGCGAAATATGATTTAATTTCATTTTTCAAACTATTCTAAACTAACATAGCCTGTTTGAATTAGTAACATTCCTCATTCCTTATGGAAAATACTATGTGAATTGTTTCACTTGCTTGCCTCTATTCCTGAATTGAGCACACTTGATTATTGAATTAAATGCACTAAGAATCTTTAATCCAACAGATTTTTTTTTAAATCAAATGAAATATGTGAATCAGGATTTTGATTCCCCAAAAGTCACATTGCCCATAGAGGGGACGTAGGTGTCCAAATCTGCAAGATGACAAGGCTGGCCTTATGAGTCTTCAGTCCTTTTGTATGCACACAATATACAGTACATACAAAACAGGGTAGGCTTCCATCATTATGCTGCACCAGCCATCTTGCTGTTTTCATGCTGGTTATTTTTCTTGATAATATGCACCTCTTGAATCGTGACTACAGAACTACTCTTAGTAGGAGAGAATCTCATCCATAAAGAAGAACTTACAGGAAAAAGACCCTACTAAGTGGAATTAGGTGTCAAGCCAAAGGAAGACACGATGTCCAGGTCACATATGTCATTTTGCTCACATTCCACCTTGCCTTCTCACAGAAAGCTCAAGTTGGTAATATTGTTTCTAGACAGAAATCACAAGGCTAGGCTTAGAAAATCCTTTTGTGAAAGTATCAACATTCACTTCAGAAATGAAATATATTACATTCAACTTTCTGTGATGTAGCACCCAATTTTGTCCCTAAGTGTTAAAAAACCAACTCAGCGTCTGTTGCAAAATTGCTTGGCTCATTAGTCATGAACCTTGGAAATATGCAGAGTACACAGTAGAGACATTTTAGAATTCATAATCATGTAGGTCAAACAGATTTCCTGCCTTTTTTTACCAAGGGAGATAGTGTAACATTTTTAATGCATGCTGACATTTTGTGGCTAAAGCTGACTTATAAGCATTGGAGAAATCCCCTAAGAAGGAATAACTGATTTGTTGTAAACCTATTTTAATATCTTTTGAAGCACAAATGTTTATTTCTACTTTGAAAATGAGGGGCAATAGTAGACAGAAACTGCAGTGAAAAATATGTAAGATTAGTATTATACTAGTGTGGATTCAGCAATCTATTTTTTTCTGATTTGTTGAAAGTAAAAACTTAGAAAAGGAAATAGAGTAGGAATCATCAACACAGAGCCTGCAAGCAATCAGATCAAATGTGTTTCTGCGTGTACTTTTATGCAGTGTCCAAAATGCTATGAAATTGCAGTATCTGCAAAATCTTGCCTAACTCCTGTAATAATAGCAATATGGGTCATGGAATAAAAATAATTAACTCTAGCTACTAGGAAGTACTTTTGGATATAAAGTACAGTCAATTGCTATACTTCAAGGAAAATTACAAAAACATCATAATTTAATGTCCATTCATAGTTATTGTCAGAGGTAAGATTATCTAAGTGTGTTAAACACCTTTGTGTACAGAATTAATAATAATAAAATTCATTGCAGCCATTCTGGGACCTTCTAGCAAGCAGGGCCTGACTCTCTTTTGTAGAATGACAATTGCCATTTTGTTAGTTACTTAAAAAGTGCTTGTGACTTTACTTGAAATGAGTGACAGTTTAATCTATCTATCTATCTATCTATCTATCTATCTATCTATCTATCTATCTATCTATCTATCTATCTATCTATCTATATTGAATTTATATGGCCATCCACTCACTCTTAGTGACTCTGAACAAAAAATAAAAATCCAATATACATAAATAAAAACAATAACCCCCTACCCCTCACCCCAATGACAACAATCAATCAAACAAGCCACTTGATGGGCCCAATCCCACTCTGAGTTCCCCAGGCCCACTGGCAAAACCAGATTTTCAGGGCCTTGTGAAAGAGTGCCAGTGTCTAATCTTCCTGGGGTTAATGTTCCAAAAGAGGGACATTTAATTCTTGATCATTTTTATCAAAACTAAAAGAGCCACTTTGAAATGCTTAACTTGCAGTTGCAGCATCTTTTAGATATTCCAATTGTAGCATAGTATCACTGTTCACTGGTTTTGGCATTTTGGCCCATTTCCACGATGACCTAAGTTAGGGATCTTGAGCTGGTGTGTTAAGAAATCAAAGGACATAAGCTCATTCCCAGGTAGCACCACAACCCTGTATCCCAGGAGGAGAAAAATGTGTGTTCACTCCACACCTCCATTGTGCACAAAATGAGATCAACAGGCTTAAAAAATGTGATAAACGATGATCCAATGTTTTAAAGCTATGCATGCAGTAGGTTTGTATTTTAATGCAGAAGATGCATGGGCATATCATAAATTATTAAAGAATGTTCTTGGTGTTTAAAACAAATAGTGGAACCAGTACCACATTAGAAAAATTATAACAAGAAACCAAAATCAATCAAAATACAAAGAAGCATCTATGTTTTTTTTTTTTAACAAAACAACTTGGGAGTATATACAACTACATTTATAACTGTAGACTATATTCAATGTTTGAAACATTCATATTCAATAGATACCTGTGTAAGTATTTATATGGACATAAATAATCTATTAAGATACACTCCATGGAGACAAAACCTGAATAAAACATCCTAACCTAAACATTCCATAATATACCTTGCTCTTTGTATCTTTCAGCCAATTCTATTCTATACATATTTAACCATGACTAACACACCCCCATGTACCTTAATTTTATTACAAATACGTCACTTTTTTCAAAATTCAAAGAAACCACATTTGCTAGATCAGAATTTGCTTTTCTGTAAGTATATATCTTAAATATATAACTGCTATTCTCTGCTCTAGAAAATTCACAATTTTTATCAGAGTTCTTTCTTTTCCTTTTCAGTTGCTACATATTTGAACCTGGAAATTAGCCTTACATTTATTTTGAACATCATTGTAGGACCTTCTTGTCACCCAAACATCTTTAACCACTAATTTGAAAAGCCTTGCAAAAACATTGCTTCCATCCAGGCAATTTAGGGCTTCATTTGATGATGTGATAGGATTTTATACTCTCTATGCTGAAAATATAGTGAAGAGTTGCATACCATGTTTATCAAAAAGAATAGTACATTATATGCTTCTGGCTCTCATCATATGTTTATATGTTTACCTCAGCAAATTGTTAAGATTTCCACAGCTGCAGGATGTTTCTTATACATTTTGCTTTACCATGATAATATTTCATTGTAACTATTCTAGTCATGATCTGTTTGGTTCACAATTTTCTTAAAGGCTGTTCAGGATTGAAATTCTCTCACACAAAATAGATTAACCAGGAATGCCTCATTAGAAGTTAATATGACACTAGCAGTCATTATGTTCAGATATAGCAGATATATACATCTGCTAAGGACTGCTTGCTAGAAATGCTTCAGGGATGTTGTCCATTCATCTGCATGGAAGATGTCAGGGCCTTCTACTTGCAAGTAGCAAGATTGGTTCAATGAGAATGATGAGGAGATATAAGTTTTACTTCTTGAAAAACATCACCTTCATTGTGTCTATCAGAATGATTTATCATCAGCTTCCAAAGAAATGTCTTTAGCAGTATTGATATGATAGATCAGAATAAACTGTAAAATGCAAGATTCCTGACTGAGTACCAAGGCAGACAAAATATAGGGATATCCTGACAGAAACAAGTTGAAGTAGTTCTATGAAGACCTTAACACTCCCTAAGGACCTGAATCTCTTGGGGTTTCCCCCCTTTTGAATATAGATGGTACACTCTTATTATATAGAGGGCTCAGAGTGTGCAGAGATGGGCTCAACATTTTGAAGCCATCTTCAACTGATCCATTAATGATGAGGCAGTAGATGGGGTTCCCCAAATCAATCCCACCAGCACAATGAATACTCCAGTAGTAGTTGAAGTTGCTGTTAACCAATGGCAAAGCCAGGGGCAGATGCCATACCTGCAGAGATATGTCAAGTTGAGGATCCTGTGTTTATTCATTTTGTTTATTGAGAAAATTTATATGGTTGCCCAACCCATTCACAGTGACTCCAGGCTGCATACAGAAATAAAACCGTAAATCCAAACCCTTGATGAAAGCAGTCAAACAAAGCACTTGCTGAATTCCATAACACCTTGGAGGGTCTTTCGAAAGAGTATTAAGGTGGGGGCCAATCTTACCTCTGAATTTTAGTAAAGGGAAAAAAAGCAAAATCAATAGAAATTTCTTTTTCCCTTTTGAATTTAAAACTTCTTTCTTGCTTTCAGAATAAAAATAAACAGCATTAACAAATTATGTTCCTCTTTTTCTTCTCCTCCTCATCCAAACTAAATTTTCTCATGTGTTTAACTATTATCTATAAAATTGGTATATTAGGAAGGAAAATGATGAACTCTTAAAAGTGAAATTTTAATTCTGACATATTTTATCAACAGATACTGATTTTATCTGAGGAGAAGTCATTTGGTATATTTGAGGGTGTAAGTGGGGAAAAGTATGAAAGAACAGTTCTAAACTGAATGGTTAGAGTCTATGAGGTGTTTATTTATTTATTTTGTCAAAAGCTTACAATACAATAGAAATAAGAATAAACATAAGTTTAAATATAAGAAATAGGAACTAATAATTGGGGACAATAGGAGAGTGTTCTTCCACTTGGCACATTATGTCCATACAAACACATCTCTTTTGGACTTGAAAATTGTTTAATTAACAACAGAATACATAAACTTGTTTAATTAACAACAGAATACATAAACTTTAAGCTAATACTTGTGTTCCAGGTGCTGGCTATAGCATCAGGCAATATATATTATACTGCCAGGATTGGATACAATATTTTGTTGGAAACAAGGCAGGTTCTGGAAGTTTGTGTAAGCACAATCTGAAATTACAGTTACATCTGCTCCTGTATTGATGTTGAAGCACCAAATCAAAAGATTTTCTCATGATTTGGCAGAATCATTAGTGTAGCCATTTGGTTCCCAAAATAAATGTTCATTGGTTTTACTATTTTGTGGAATGTCCTCATCTCTTATTTGGCAGCTGGCTGTATTTGTAGCATCCAGCAATTTGAGCAGTATATTCTTGCCTCTCTATGGTTATTTCCAACACTGAATTCAGCTTTGTGGGTGGAGATTTGCTTAATCATAGGGAAACAATACAGTCTGCTCTTGTGCCTTTTTATGTCAGAAGGGATGGAATATTTTAGCAAACTTTGCAGCCCGATTAAGTGCCTGCACTGATGTCAGTTTACAACTTCTTTCTTTTGCATAGCTAAATAGAATCTGAATAGCATTTTTATTGAAGGCACTTTATAGAGTAAAAACATTACAAATTTAAAGACAAAAGGGAGAAGTAAAGTGATAAATAAGTAACAAATGAAAAAAAAGAGAAAGAGAAAGAATGTGTGTTCAGTGTGTTCAGAAAAAGAGAGAAAGAAGGAAAGAAACAAAGAAAGAAAAAAAGCTTCTTATCTCTTTACAGCAGTTATAAATAGTTATCCTCTCTCTTTATAATCATATTGTGACACCCTTCTTTCCATATTTTACCCTTTCTAATTATCAAATTTATAAATCACATTTCTATTTTCAGCAAAAAGTCCATAATTAGTTGTACTGACAAATGTAATAATTGTCTTTTCCCTAATCAAACAAGTCAATTTGACATCTCTGTAAATTCTGTAATCTTTTTGTGTGTTTTTGAACCCAATTTTAAAAACTTTTTTACAAGTTCCCCAAGCAAGATAAAATGACATTTCCACATTTTCAACATAAATTTAAAGTATCTTAACATTCCAGAAAGGTTTTTTTTTTTTTTTGTTATCATAAGAATCTGAATGGCTCTAGTTATGTTAGAATTCAGGAAGAACTTGGCACAATTAAAAAATAGATTAATACTGTACTGAAATATGAACCTGCCTTGAAAGAGTCTAAAATTACAGGTGTATTTTATTTCTTATAAGGGGTAGGAAAAACTTGGATAATTTTTTTTTCATTCACCTGTCATTTCCTACTCATTTTGTTGTTTTTCTCTTTTTTCTTCTATTTTTCTTTTTTCTTTCCCTCATATTTCCTTCCCTCTTTTTTGTCCCCTTCTAAGAAGAAAATTATATCAAGTTACATCCAACATCAAACTATGCAAATTGGGTAAAAAAGGAATGGTTGGGTAGAGCATATTACACTGATATAATTACACACACACACACACACACACACACACACACACACACACACACTTGGGGAGAGGTTAATTTAAGATGGTTGTTACACGAGGTCTTGAGTGTTTATTTCCTTTCCATGTGCACAATTCAACATATGAGTTCTAATGTGCCACAAGATCCATGAGCTACAAGTGAGTCTTTAATTTTTCAATTGCTGAATTTCAGAAGAAAAGTGGCTTTTGCTTGTTATTGCTTTAAATTTTCTTAATGGATCTCAGTTAATGTTTTTGGAATTCTTCCAACAACAAAATATATTCTTACTTTGAAAAATAGAATAAATAATGGGAAATAAGTAGATCTGAAGAATCTCATCTCTATGCAAAAGTCATTTATCTCAAACCTTTTATTAGAATTTATTATTTTGTATTTCCAGGAATGCTAAAGCATTTTTTTTCAATCCTTTTATTACTGTCTTGTAAATTAGCCCACTAAATAAGTACCTTCATTTACAAATTAATTAGTTAAGAGGCTAATATTCCATACTTCTGTGTTATCTCTAAAAGAGGTTTATACTTAGCACTGGAAAAATACTTCCAGTGAATAAACTGAAGAAATAAATAAAGTGATTTGTCCTTCCTCCAGCATCACATTTACTTCACTCTTTTGATGCCAGCAAAGAAGCATAGGGTGACAGAAAAAGAGTAATAAATTCACCCTTTACCTGTACAGAGTTTCTTTTGCCTGCACTATTTTTCTAAATTAAAAAGTATTTATTAAAAATTAGTGGTTCTTCTTTTAACAATGCCCAAACCAATTTACAATAACTATACATGTCAAAAGTAAGTTTAAAAACAGATTAAAATCCAGGTGGAAAAAATGCAAATGACATAAAAACAAAAATAGGAAGCAAATAGAGTGAAGGATAGATTAATGGCCAGAGAATGTCAACATAAAACATTAGCTTTGGAGCATCTGATAGCATAGAGGATAAAATAATTACACAGGACAGATTCATTGCATATCCATATATAGCAAAGTACAGTGATAATGCCCCCCCAAATGATAACACAATAATGGAAATTTGTGCCATGTCAGGCACAAACAACCAGTTCACATGTGTAGAGTTCAAGCTGTCTATTTCATTGTATTCTGCCTATAATACAGGAATTTTCTGAAACTGCTTGCCTTTCCTTGGGAACAGATGGAGGGGGTCAGTCCGGGATTTTTGCAGCTGAGAAGCAATTGGAGGCTAATTCCATACTTGAGCCCTCCTCCCTGGCTGGCTGGGCATTTCCCAACATGTCAGGATGTCTGACACAAGTACATAAGTCATGGAATTGAATAATTATACAAACATCACCCTTGCAGTTGCCTATGATTCCATCCTAGCTGAATGATTTTATCTAAACTACAAAGACAATTGCTAGATAGCAGCAGATCTATCCAGATTTTTGGACCACAAATTTGGTAACCCTGATCTCAGTGTTTTTGCCAATTAGCAAGCACAGCGTGCAGGTCAAGATCCTTCTCACATATTTTTAGTTCCTAAGAGATGAACAAAATGACATGTTCCTACATTTGTTGATGGAGGTCATCTGCATTATCAAATACAAGATAATTTTTCTCTGAACTTGACTCTTACAACTTCCTGAATTCTGGCCAATTCTTTCAAACACTCCGCCCCCTTTTAAAAATTATTCTGCAGGATAATAGAATTGTTATGTTGATAACTTTTCACTTTTATACATGTATCTTTTTTGTCTATATTATGCTATATAGTTAAATGTTGGATTTTTACTTCACCTTCCTTTTTTTTTATATTTCTCTCTTCCTGCTTTCTCTCAGTTTTGCTAGCACAAGATTTGCCAAACTTGGTTTCTACTTCAGGCAGCAATTTTTAGAGAATTTATTTACACAAGACTTTCTTTGCTAAGAGAATTTTTATCTATCTTTTTATACTAGGCAAAACAAGTCAAACACTGCAGGAGAACTTGGCGAAAAGCTTAATGAGTAATGCTTGAGAGCCAGTGACCTGCTTTGTTTAATTACCTAGGAAACACAATAGTAAAAAACCCAGTCTGTCTTTTGATCTCTGTTTGCCCAGAGGAGTTAGTAGCCTCTGTTATGGTTCTTTTGAAAGTAGAAAGCATCTTTATGCACCTTAAAGGACTTGAAATTTATTATGATTTAAACTTTCATGAACCACAGGCTCCTTCTCCGGATGCATATGTAATAAAAAGATGCCATAGTCAATAGAGCAACAAACTATTTTCCATGACAGATGCCACAAAACTCTTCATGGTATGTTTAGCAACAGATAACATCATTGTGTCCTTCTCAAAATTGTTGTTGGGAATGATCACTAATGTTGTGAATCAATAAAAAGTAATTAAGACCAAATGCAAAGCGGGTTTTGGAAGCCTGCACACCTGATTGGTCCTTAAACAACGAACAAGGATTGGTCCATAACAAGTCCCTGATTGGCCAATATTAGGACACTTCTTATTGGGTATTAGTTGAACTTGTTGCACATATTATTGGTTAATAGGGTAGCAGCCAACCCTATAAAAGGGTTACTGCTGCCCATAGCCTTGCTCTGTTCTGTTCTATCTACTGTTATTAAAGAGTTTGAAGTCACTGGTCAGATGTCTGGTCTCCATTATTCTCCAAACATAACAACTAATTTAAACTTGCATTCATTGAAGTTCTGATTGAATTGCCATGCTATTTAAAATTCATCACTGTCTAACCTAAAGCTTTGACATGTTTCCCTCCTCTGACAACTGAGGGATATACAGTATTTTACCATCTGGGATGTATGCAGTATGCATCTAACAGAAATAGATGTTTCCTAATATTAGAGAAGCCACCAGAGTCATTGCTTTCTAAGGAAATTGTTTCTGCTCTGTAACAAATTGAAAAAGAAGGATCTGTTTGGCATGTATCCACTTGTCTAAAGCTCTGTAAATATTTAAAAGTAGAAAAGGAAAGTTATATACACATAAAGGAGAGTTATAACGGGAGAAGAAGAAATTATATATAGGGAATAATGGTATTGCTTTCTCCTTTATAAAGAAATGTTGGGAGAGGGGCCTCTGACATATTGCATAACTATCCAGTGGAAAATAAACTGTTTTCCATTTCCATGATATTGAATAGCCCACAGAGACCAATCCCCTTCCTAGAGAAGTTCTGTATATGCTTTTATTTGACATAACTTCTTCTACATATACTTCTTCAATAACCTGTGTTTTAAATAGCTATACTGGCATTGCCAGGGCAGGATCTTGGGGCAGAATATCCAGCAATGTAATATGTATCCAGATCCTCTTTAATATAAATGTCAAGACATTTTCAAGTCAAGCTTGACTTTTGATGACTAATTCATGGCCACAAGGATGCAGTTTCCTGGACAACAATAATGAAATAGTTCTCCTAGCTTGAGCTTATAGCTCTGGTAGTCCCTGGTGGTAGCTAGGATGGATTCTGCTTAGCTTCTGAATTCAAATATGGTTGATCCAATGCTACTTTTGCTCCTAGCTACACCAATGAATGTTTGTATTTATTTTATTTTATTTTATTTGGTTTGTCAATTGCTTACAAGATAATAGGTATAAGTAAAAACATAATTATGAATACATGGATACATATAAGAAAAATAAAAGAAACAATAGGACAGGGATGGTAGGCACATTGGTGTGCTTATGTACGCCCCCTACAGATCTCTTAGGAAAGGGGTGAGGTCAATAGTAGACAGTCTAAGGTTAAAGTTTTTGGGGTTTGGGGAAGAAACCACAGAGTAAGGTAGAGTATTCCAGACATTGACCACTCTGTTGCTGAAGTCGTATTTCCTGCAATCAAGTTTGGTGCGATTAACCTTGAGTTTGTATTTATTGTTTGCTCTTGTATTGTTATGGTTGAAGCTGCAGTATTCATTGACAGGTAGGACATTGCAATGTATGATTTTATATACCATACTTAGATCGGACCGAAGGCGGTGTAGTTCTAGATTTTCTAGGTCTAGAATTTCGAGTCTGGTGGCATAAGGTATTCTGCAATGAATAGAGGAGTGGAGAACTCTACTTGTGAAATATTTCTGGACTTTCTCAACTGTGTTAATATCAGATACGTAATGTGGGTTCCAGACTGATGAGCTGTATTGGAGTATTGGTCTAGCAAATGTTTTGTATGCTCTAGTTACTAGTGTGATATTACCAGAGAAGAAGCTACGTAGGATTAGGTTAACAACTCTTAATGCCTTTTTGGCTATGTAGTTACAGCAGGCTCTAGCACTTAGATCATTAGAGATGAGTACTCCAAGATCCTTGACAGAGTTTGGATCATCAACAAGGTCTTGGCTATTCAACCTGTATTTTATTTTACGATTTTTTTTGCCAATATGTAAGACAGAGCATTTATTTGTTGAGATTTGAAGTTGCCATTTGTCTGACCATTCTGCTACATAGTCAAGGTCTTTTTGAAGGGTAGCAGTATTGTCTGTGGTGTTGAATAGCTTTACATCATCAGCGAAGAGAACACAGTTGCTCTTAATATGATCACAGAGGTCATTTATGTAGAGTATGAAGAGAATTGGTCCTAGAACACTGCCTTGGGGGACCCCACTGTTGACAGGTACAGAATTTGATAGAAAGCTCCCAATTTTGACCATTTGTTGTCTGTTTGACAGGAATGCTTCTATCCAGTTATGCAGGTTAGGAGTAGTTTGTCGTGTACCACTGAATCAAAGGCTTTACAGAAGTCTATGTAGAGATATATATATATATATATATATATATATATATATATATATATATATATATATATATATATATATATGTATGTGTGTGTGTGTGTGTGTGTGTGTGTGTGTGTGTGTTCTCCGTAGATCAAAGTATATAGATATATATATATATATATATATATATATATATATATATATATATATATATATATATATGTGTGTATACATATATATATATATATATGACATGTATACATACATATGTATGTACATATTATACATATAATGTTGTAGCTGATCTCAGTTGCTCTCCTTTTTTCTATTTTTGTCTTATATGAGTTCCTGGGCCTGTCTGGTTTTTAATAATATGCTCTACTTATCTTTGTGTGTTCTGCTATACTACATGTTTCTGTAACAAAAACACAACTTTATGCCACTGTGAAAGAGTTAAAACCTTCTGGGTCTGCTGTAATCATAAATTAAAGCTCCAAATTAAGTGAAATTCATTTGATTTGCCCTTATTCACAGAAATTATACCCTTTTAATATTATCAATCTACAAAGTAGCTACAATTATTTAGAAAAAGCATATATGTGAAAAGCAAATACTCAAAATGTTTAATTACAAACTGTAGCTAGGAAGCATACATTGGCATGATGTGTGGTACTCATCAAGTACTTAGTGAGCTGTAAGTAGTCACTCCATCAATATGTTTTCCTATGAGAGCTCTGCTTCAAAATACAGTAGTTGTTGTACCTTTTGAAATTCCCATTCAGTGCAATTTATCATGTGGGAGATATTGCCAATGGGATGTTGTCTAATATTAAAACAGCTGATCTCTCATATATTGAAGTTAAAAATCTCCCGTTATTTTCCTTCATCATTCTTCTTGCCTACAGTTATGTACTCAGTTTATTTGGGTCAGCTATAAAAGCAAAAGCAGATTTTTCTCTGGCATGTTTTTTTTTCCGTTTCAAAACAACATTTTTCTTAAGTTGGGGGTGAGTTCAAGATGGTTCTGTACTACAATACATAGTATACAGTACCATGCCTCAGGACAATGCATATTCATTGACTGTAATGATGAACATTGGTTAAGAGAGAGAGCAATGTTGAAAAGACAGGAAATATAGACATTGTTCACAAAGTTACTTTTTCATCACTGTCATAATTGCAAAAGTCACCATGTAAGGCAGACTATTTGTACTGTGTTACTGTACTCTGTATTTTTGGTAACTTCTGGCTAGATGGAGGAGCAGGAATGAGATCCTGAGATGTATCTTTTATTACAATTTTTTAGGAAAGGGAACTTCAACAGAATTGGCATTTTTTTATTTGGTTTTGAAGTTCTACTCAATGAAACTCACATGTGTGAAAATAAAGGCAGTGGTTAAAGTCATTCCATAATATCTTCTCTTTTAAAAAGACCCAATAGACATACATTATTTACAAAATGCAGGTAACTGAGAAAATAGAGATATTTCTGTTTGCCTAGTTGCAGTTAAACCCATTAAGGGCAGAACACAGCAGCACACAGTACAGCTAGGCACACAAATGAGAAATACCTTAGTGCATATTGTTATAAAATGTAACACCCATGCTTCATTAGTGTCTGTTTATGGAGTTGCTTGATGCCTGTCTTGCAACCAATAGTCTTGTAGGGCTTCTATTTGGTGATGGGAGGGAGACTTTCACTTTGGGAATATTGCAAATGTGTCCTCTTGTGTAACATACCAAGTTCTAGAAAGCCTTAAAAAACATTATTTGGAGACTGAGTATTGGTTTTGCAGTCTTGAAGGAGTAGACAGTAAATCAAGCTCATCCTTGTTGTAATATACAGTAGTTGAGAAGGGAGAGGGAGGTTACAAGTTTTCTTTCCAAACTAACATAAATGTGCCAACGAGATGAGACTAACCTTGTTCTCATTTTTTTTTTTCGTTCATGGTTTTTCTTTCTTTTCCCTTGTGAATCCTGAGTAAATAATAACTACATTTACTGGTGTATAACGGCTTTGTTCTATAACTGGGCCATAAAGGGGAAACACTAAAATAATACATAGCAGCAGCAGAATGAGTTACTGCTAGTATTAGTTTACTATATTTGGTTGTGAATCAGTGCTATAGCATAAAATACCAATAATACTTTTGAGTTCTCTCTCTCTCTCTCTCTTGTTTCTATCTTATTCAATGTCTGCAGAAGCTAAGTAAGTGGTGAGAGTTTGGATGACTACTTCAGTATTTTTTTTTTTTGTACAATTTCATGCTGCCATATAAATTTCTTTTATAGGTCCCTTTAGATGGAATTTTATGCAGCAGAAACCTTGTCAACAGAAGAATTAATGTTTGTGTTAGCATTTTGGCAATAGAAAAAAAAATCCAAAGCTGAGCGGTGAAGGTCAACAGACAACCTCAAACCTGGATTCTTCAGCTCATCATTCAACATTGGAGTTTTTAAATCCTTGCAGTAGAGAAACCATTGCCAATGCTTACAAGGAACTGCTTATCCCTGCTTCTCTGGGTCCTGTTCAATGGAGGTATCTTAATGTTACTTCATTCGCAACCACAACATATTTCAAAAGCTGAGTCAAGGAAAAATGTTGTCACCAACCCTGAATGGAGGATACCCACCTTACGGGTCAAGAGAGGCTGGGTCTGGAATCAGTTTTTTGTCCTGGAAGAATACATGGGCTCTGAACCCCAGTACGTGGGAAAGGTAAATGCTTAATTTTCTAAAATCAAAGTTCACTCAAAGGAGATTTTTCTTTAACTTTTAGTCACAATTTTTTTATTAAAAACAACAACTTTTTCACTTTTGTCACTATGTTATTCTAATTTGTGATTATTTTTGCATAGTTTAATAAAATCATATTTTTTGGAAGATGTATCCATTATATATAAAATCATTGCCTTTATTTTTAGTAGCTCAAGGAAGAATTCACCTGCAATTATTGGTTAAAAGTTAAAAATATTTGAAGGATGTTTTTTGAAGATGGGTAATCCTGAATGTTCAGCATAGAGAAACAAATTCTAATAATTCAGACATATCATTTGATACACCGTGTACTTATTTATCTTGGAGTGGACCCCAGTTAAGTTAATAAAGCTTTCTTTGGAATAAATTTGTATAAGATTATGTTTTATTCCATTGAAAGAAATTAAATAAACTGCAAACATTTGGTATTTTGAAATGTTTAATGTTCAAAGTTGTTATTAGAACACCTGTATGTGTATATATTTGTGTATACCAATGTTACAGTAAGGATGTCAGCTTTGTGATATGACAATGCAATATGGTATAACAAATATTTTATGCAACTGAATAATTTGATGAAATTTGACTTCTATCAGCTTGCATCACTGTTTGCAAATGCAACCATTCGATGTAATTGTTATTATACAGAAAACATAGGTATTTCTTGCCCCGTGTCCATATAGACTTTTATATCCACAAGGAAAAATGTTATACTGATACTAGGAATTGGATTCTAGTAAGAGAGAAAGGTGACAATGTCATATTGTACCATTTTTCCAAACTTTTTCTTGCAATTTGAGGCTTTGTTTTAGTTTGTTTCATTGTATTTTTACATCTATTAGACTTATCACAAGGAAATGGCAAGTTGTCATAAAATTTTGGATATTGTACATCTTAAAATATACCTACAGGCATGATGAATATTGCTGTTTTCCTAAAAGAACAATAAAGTCTTCTCTAAACAAGAATGAGGATTCATGATCTCCCAAGTTTTGTATGATTCTGTATGCCCATATTTGAATGCCAATGATCTGAGATGATGGAAGTTGAAATTTAACAATAACAAAAACAAAAGGCACTTTTTATGGCCTGAGTGAGACTTTGTTTTTTCTTTTTTAACCAGTAAACAAGTGCAGTAACCAACTAACATAATTGGAGGGATGGAATTTTCAACTGTTTTTAATCCTTTGGAGTCGAATTTTTGAAAAAAAAAAAGGATGAAAATAAAGGGAATAAAACTATCATGCATTTTGCAATTTTTTCCCCAAACGAGGGCAGAAAATCCTTTAATATTCCCCATTCCTCAGGGACCATTATCCTTGTCTCTTGCCTTGGTAGCAATTAATTTGGGAGAGTGCAAGGAAAAAAAAGGCATGGATCTGATGTTCACAATAGACTTATATACCATTTCATAATATTTTTACAGCCCTATCTAAGCAGTTTACAGAGTCGGCATATTGCCCCCAACAATCTGGGTCCTCATTTTACCCATCTTGGAAGGATGGAAGGCTGAGTCAATCTTGAGCCTGGTGAAATTCAATGTGCCAAATTGCAGGCAGCTGACAGTCAGCAGAAGTAGCTTGCAGTACTGCATTCTAACCACTGCACCACTGCGGCTCACAGCAAATAGCAATTATTGTTGTGACTCCCTACTATGTTGTTTGTTTGCCTTTTTTTTTACACAGTTATACTTTCAGAGGAAAAGCTTATTTCATTTATACTTCTTCTTATCCCTTTTCTCCATTACTGACTTCCATGCTGACTTGTCTGTTGAAAGCAGAAGAATGGTAGAATTTTGTATTAGAGAGGAAATTAAAAGACATTTTGAAAGAAAAGAAAGGAAAATGTGAATAGATTATCTTTTACATTCAGTGGTAGCTCTTTATTTGCCATCATAATTAGTTTGAACATAAGAAGCATTTCAGACTGGATTTAGTGTGATAAAAACACATAGATTCATAAATATATAAACCATTTAATGTCTGCATGAATTTTGAAGAATACCTCTCCCTTAAGATTATTGATTATTACAGATCTTTGTTTTTGCCTATGTGCTTTTTAAAATAAATTTGAGGCTGAGACAATGTATTCTTATTTCTGAGATTAATATTCATTCAGATAACATTGTTCATTTTACTGTAACACCTTAAAATATTTCTGTTGCTCTTTCTATCTTTTGATCAAATTGCAGCTTCTAATGAGTTAAAATAAGCAGGAACAAAATGATGAAGATCTGTTATATTTGATTTCAGATTATCATTATCTAATTGTTGTTTCCAAAATTTACCTATATAATTTTAATAAATTTCATTCCCCTGATTTTGATTATAATTCATTCATTATTTTACATTCCCACATAATCCCTTCTAGTTCATTATATTTTCTATTTTCTCATATCCTTTGTATAATCAATTGTGTTTTCTATTTCATGTATACCACAAAGAAAAAATATATAATAAAAATAGTTAATTTCCTCTTTTACTTCCCTTTGACCAATTTCAACCTATAGCATTTATATAACCCTAATTCACACTTTTTAAACATAATTAATACCAGATTTTCACCCAAGTCATCATATTCTCTTCTTTCCTAATATCATTTATATAATCATTAGCATATTTTAGAATATACACACATATACATACACACACACACACACAATATATATATATATATATATATATATATATATATATATATATATATATATATATATATATATATATATATATATATTATATATATATATAATTCATTCTTAAGTTTTCGCGGGTACTTACATGTATGGCATTCAGCTTTGTTCAGGTATTTTCCCACGTCATAGTAGTTGTGCTTTTAAAGTTGTAGCAACGTTTCGGCAGAATCTCATCTGCCATCATATATATATATGTATGTATGTATGTATATGTATGTATGGCATTCAGCTTTGTTCGGGTATTTTACCACGTCATTGTAGTTGTGCTTTTAAAGTTGTAGCAACGTTTTGGCAGAATCTCATCTGCCATCATCAGGCTTCTGTATAGTGTTCATCTGTGAGTCAGACTTTTACAGTGGTTTCAGATTTAAATTTGCGGCAGCATATTGCTGTGCCAGAATTGTTTTTTTTCTTCATCCTGATTGGTTGGGAGTCTTGGTCTGTGTTTATTGGTCTTGGAGTTTGCTGTGTTCTGCTTGATTGGTGTTTCTAATATCTTCTGTCTGTTTTTTGGCTCTTTTTTGTATCTTGATTGGCTGGCAACATTGTGTTACTTTATTGGAGGCCTTTAGTGCAGCTTGGCTCTGGGTAAATGGACGGCTATCATTAGTTAGGAAGCTAGGTTTCATCTGGGTGCCTGGTTGGGGTGTGTTTGAGCTGGAGGTATCAGGGGGGATCTGTTTGTGCCCAGGTGCTTGTCTGGCTAGTGGTGTGGAGATTTTTTTGTTTGTGAGTGCAGGCTTCCAAATGATTGACAGTCTGGTGGAATCATCCCTTCTATTCATGCTTTCTGGTGTTTTTTCAATCTCTATGGCTTCTCTGATGATTCTGTGGCTGGGGTTTTCTATAGTGGCTAGGGTTTTGGTGCCATTGAAGTTGATGCTATGACCTGTGGCCTCCATGTGTTGGACTAGTGAGGAAGTGTGTTCCAGCTTTTTGACTGCATTTTTGTGTTCATCCAGGCGGGTGTTTATTCTTCTATTGGTCTGTCCAATGTATGTGGCCGGGCATGATGCACAGGAGACTTGGTATATGCCTTGGTTTTCCAGGTCAATTTTATCTTTGGGGTTTCTAAGGATGGCTGCTATTTTTCTGTCTGTTTTGAAGGCAGTCTTGATGTGATGTCTGTGTAGTATCTTACTAATTTTGTCTGTAGTACCTCTTATGTAGGGCAGGACAGCTGTTCCATAGGTCTGTTCATCTTCTGGGTCTCTATTATGTCTCGGTGTGTTTTTGTGGATCAAGCCGGTGATTTTGCTTTTGTGGAAGCCGTTGGTTGTCAGTACTTTGGTCAGGGGCATAGTTCAGTCTTAATGTGTGTCTTGTCTGCCAGGCATTTGGTTCTAGTAATTAGTGTTTTAGCTCCGGAGTTTATCTGTGCTGGGTGGTGGTGGGATTGGGCGTTGAGGTAGCGGTTGGTGTGTGTTTTCTTCTGGTATACGGTGTGTCCTAGTGTGCCATCTGTTTTTTTGTAGATTAGTACATCTAGGAATGGTAGTTGTTTGTTTGTTTCCGTTTCCATGGTGAACTTGATTTTGGGGTGTGTGCTGTTTAGGTGTGTTAGGAAATTGTTTAGGTTTTCTTTTCCATGGGGCCAAATCACAAATGTGTCATCGATGTATCTTAACCATAGTTTGGGTTTGTGGATGGCATTGGCCAGGGCTCTGGATTCGAATTCTTCCATGAACAGGTTTGCAATGATGGGTGACAGTGGTGATCCCATAGGGGCTCCTTCAATTTGTTTGTATCTTTGTCCTTTGTATATGAAATATGTGTTGGTTAAGCAGTGTTCTGTTAGTTCCATGAGGTGTTTAGCTGGTTGGTATTTATTTTTGATTATTTCAAGGGTCTCTTTTATCGGGACTTGAGTGAATAGTGAAACCACGTCGAAACTTACAAGCAGATCTTCTTGCTCCACATGTAGATCTTTGATCATTTCCAAGAAGTGGTATGAGTTTTGTACATGTGAAGCTGCTGTTTCAGCATGGGGCTGTAGCTGTTTTGCTAAGTGTTTAGCTAGGTTTTGTAGTGGTGCTCCTCTGGAGCTGACTATGGGTCTGAGAGGTATGCCTTCTTTGTGTATTTTTGGGAGGCCGTATAGTTTGGGGCATCTGGAAGATTTTTCTCTTGGGATGATCGTCTGTTGGATCTCTTTGCTCATGTGGCTGGTTATAATTTTCTTCTTGGTTAATTTTTGCAGATATGTGGTTGGATCTGTGTTTATGGGTTTGTATGTGGGGTCTTGGAGTAGGTCTGTCAATTTTGTTTCATAGTCTTTTCTGTTCATTACTACTGTGGCATTCCCTTTGTCTGCTGGAAGTATGATTATGCTGCTATCTCTTTTCAGGGTTTGTAGCGCTTTAATTTCTTCTTTCTGCAAGTTGCTTTTGGGTGGTTTGCTTGTGCATAGGATGTTGGTAACTTGGTGTCTTATTCTATCAGCTTCATCTGTATTTAATTTGGTTAGGCTGGATTCTACTGCACATATGATGGATTCTGTGGGGATTTTTTTGGGTGCTATAGCATAATTGAATCCTTTGGTTAGGACATCTGTTTCTGTTTTGGTGAGTTCTCTGTTGGAAACGTTGTATACTAATTGTTTCAGGTGTTGTTGTGAGTTGTTGGGGGTTTTCTTGTCACGTTCTAATTTCTTTAATTTTTTCAATAATTTTTCCTGTTTTGTAAATGCCTTCAGATTCAGCTCTCCAAGTTGTAAGTTGTTTTATCTTGTCCCAAAGTAGAGGGTGGATTTTGCTGCTCAATTCCAGGTGTAGTGCTAGCAAATCTTTGTTTAACTGATCTAATTGGAATCTCTTACTGTGGAGCTCGTTCCTTAGTAGAGCCATTTCAGTTCTTTTCAGGATACGTTTAGTGGCTGCCGTGCTTTGATGAAATGTTAATTTGAAGCAGGTTGGTGTAGTATTGTTGTCTCTGCAGCTGCATAGGAATTGGAGGTCACATAGTATTCCTGCTCTTTTAATTTCCAGGTTCTCGTAGGTTTTGAACTGGCTGTTTATTTCCTCCCTGTAGAGGTTTGATATTTGTTTTCTTAAGTTTTCGTGGGTACTTACATGTATGGCATTCAGCTTTGTTCGGGTATTTTCCCACGTCATTGTAGTTATGCTTTTAAAGTTGTAGCAACGTTTCGGCAGAATCTCATCTGCCATCATCAGGCTTCTGTATAGTGTTCATCTGTGAGTCAGACTTTTACAGTGGTTTCAGATTTAAATTTGGGGCAGTCTATATATATATGTTGTTCAGCTTTGTTCGGGTATTTTCCCACATCATTATAGTTGTGCTTTTAAAGTTGTAGCAACATTTCGGCAGAATTTCATCTGCTATCATTAGGCAGTACATCAATACACAAGCCTGATGATGGCAGATGAGATTCTGCCGAAATGTTGCTACAACTTTAAAAGCACAACTATAATGATGTGGGAAAATACCCAAACAAAGCTGAATACCACACACACACACACACACACACACACACACACACACAAAAGGATTAATAACAATAGAACCCTCTTAATATCACTCACTCCATCTTCATTTTTCTCATCTATAATTATCTAATAAACTTAAGGAAATTCCCAGTAAGTTATAAACTTCAAATGTCCCCAGTCTACATTTCTAATAAAAAAAATACAAAGATACATTCCCATGTGGTGTCCCCCTTTTATGCTACATCTAACCCTTATCTCTAAATCTCTAGGCCTTGTCATTTCTCTTAGTTTTAGCCAGCTTTCCCTTTACTAAGTGTTCCTAGCTTTTCCTCTTTATCCCTCTTTTTTTCTCTAATATTACATTTATTTCCACCTGCCAGTCCCCCATCTTTCCTCCCTACTTTCCTTTTCTTTTCTTTTTTTGAAATTACTTCTTGTACAGCTTCTTCTTCTTTTGCTTACTCTTGGGAGCTTTTTCTCTTTTATTTATTATCTCTGTCGTCAATGTCTTAGTTTTAGTTCCTTTTGTGTCTTTTGGCAATGTCTCTGAATCTTCATGTCCATCTTGGCTATTTTCTTCTTCCTTTCGCTCCTCCTCTCTAGAATTCCTTTGTTCTGCTATAAATGGCATTACGTTTTCTGCCAGTGTGTCCAATAAACCCCTTGTTGCAATCTTCCACTTTTTCTTTTAAGCTTCCGGGGTTCTTGTTATGTTAAAGTCTTTTATTTTATCTCTTTTCTCATTCACACATTTAACAGACCAGCAATTTTCCATAAAGTCATCCAGGAAAAAATGCCTTATACCATTAGGTGGCGCTCTATATCGCTTCCATTTTTCAAAGTTCTTTTTTCTCCCTTTTTTCAATTATATTAATGTTAATTTTCAAGCATTTCAACCATTGGCTTTTTTTAAAAAGTATAATCAATTCTAAGAAAGTTCATCATTTTATCCAATGCCTAACTAATGCCAGGTTCTGTATATTATTCCCAATTCCGTCCTTAATTTCATTATAGCTCTTTTGTAATCCAGATTTTTATTTACCTTATATTGTCCTCTTGTTTTCTATTCGCCACTGTTGTACTCTCAAGCAAGAAATCTTTCTTTCTACTTTTCGGGGTTATTAAAATAAAAGGTTCAACTTCTCTTGTCTGGATACACACCACTCACCACTTCACCTCTCCAGCACACACTTAGGTCCTGGTAGCTTCCCATCTTCAGGAAGCCATTAAAACTGCTGCTTCTCCCTGTCTTCCAGGGGAGTATACCAAGCCAGAGAGGGGAGATACAGCTCCCCTCAACCCAGCTGGTGATCTTGCCCTTTTCCCCCACCTCTCCGAGGTGAGTCTGATGGTTCAGTCCCATAGGGACCCCTCCAACAGGGTAAGCACGGATCTAAGCCACGCACAATCGCAGTCTCTGTCCATCCTCGATGGAAGTGCCACTGGAAGTTTATCTAATTATCTAATTGTTACTTAGACATTTTATTACAGGGGGGAGAAGCTATAATGATGAATAAAGGTCTGGTGTTTTTGTTTTGCTAGGCATGTATCCTGGGTATAATTTCAGTTTAAGATGAATAAATTGATGCATCCTTGAGTACTCAGTGTAGACTTTTAAGCAAATAAGTCCCCAGTGTACTACTTCTATTTCGAAGATAAAAATAAAATATGGATGGATCTGGATGATAGAATACAAACTAATGAATGCATAACAAATACCTCATTAACAAGAAAGCAAGAAGCACAACTGTGAGCATGATAGGGGTTTTTTTTCTGCTGAAGAGTTACATAATTGATGCTTATGTCTGTCTTTATTTAGGATTTATACCAGCCAAAATTCTCCTATCCTGTATCAAAAAAAATTATGCAACATTCTGTGTTTTCATAATTATCAATCTCCTTAGTTATTTATTTTCAGCTTTGGCAATATGTGCACAAATATAAAGCTTGATATGATAGGCTATTTTTGTCATTTTGCTGGCACCAAGGCTCTTGGTATATACCAGTAAGTTTTGCATACTAGTTAGAGATGATGTCCACTATTCCTTACCAGAAGCCACAAAATTAAAGCATTTTTAGATGGCTGGTTGTTAAATAAGGTAGTTTTGGAGAGATGGGCCTGGGATGCTATGAGAGAGAAGAGAGAGATTGGAAGGGAGTGCTTAATTCTATATTCACTGATTGTTTACATCCCTTGACTTGTCAGGTTATTTTGGCAGCTATGCTGGAAGAAAAGTGGAAAAGTTGTAACTAGTCTAGCCCTCAAAAGTTGCAACTGTGGCTATTGCTTTTCCATTGCAAATTACTTCTACCCAGATATCCTCTGTGCAGATGGTGTTCTCAGAATATTTTTGGTCAATCTAAGTGAAGCTCTGTGGTAAGATATAAACAGAATAGGGCACAGCATAGCAATTGGAAAAGGAAGCTGACCTTTTGTCTATTTTTCAATTCTTACACACATCAGAAGCACTGGTTCAACATGCTGACTTGTGAGAAGTTGTCACATTTTTTTAACTTCAAGATATCTTTGCCAAGCCAGTAAAATTAGTATTGGACCATTTATAGTTCTCTCTTTTTATTTAAAAATTCCCGATTAGCAATTTGTCAATTCAAGCTCTCTCTCTCTCTCTCTCTCTCTCTCTCTCTCTGTGTG
>NC_142011.1:128984445-129041945 GCF_049901735.1 Notechis scutatus | reverse complement strand
TTAGGGCCAATTCTGTTCTTTTTAGGATGCGTTTGGTGGCTGCTGTGTTGGTGTGGAATTTCAATTGGAAGCTTGTGGGAATTAAATTTTGATCTCGGCAGTTGCATAGGAATGCGAGGTCACATAAAATGGAAGCTCTTTGGACTTTGGTATTTGTATGTTAGCTCTTTGGATGCTAACAGAATCAGACTCGAAATCACCAACATCCTCTGCACTAGCAAACCATCCAAAAGCAACTTATCCAAAGAAAATATGATCACAAACCCAAACTCTGGCTCAGATACGTAGATGACACCTTCATAATCTGGCCACACGGGAAAGAAAAACTGAACAACTTCCTCACACACCTCAACAGCCTACACCCCAAAATACAATTCACCATGGAAACAGAAGCTAACAATCAACTTCCCTTCCTAGATGTCTTGGTATACAAAAACCCAACGGCTCCCTAGGACACACCATCTACCAGAAGAAAACACATACAAACCGCTATCTACATGCACTCTCACACCACCACCCAGCACAGATCAATTCCGTAGCCAAGACACTCATCTCCAGAACAAAATGCTTAGCTGATGAACAACACCTAAAAACCGAACTACACACTCTCACCAACGTACTAACAGCCAATGGATTCCAAAGAAAGAAGATTACCCACCTAATCCAAAAAGAAACCCCAACCAAAATCCAAGACAAAGAACAAGAGAATGGCAAAGCCCTCCTCCCATATATAAAAGGCACTACAGACAAAATCAGCAAGACCCTCCAAAAACACAACATTAAAACAGCATTCTGCACAAACAGAAAAATATCCACCATCCTAAGAAACCCTAAAGACAAAATCGAGTTAGAAAACCAAGGAGTATATGAAATCCCTTGCACCGCCTGCCCCACCACATACATTGGACAAACTAACAGAAGAATAAGTGCACGCATTGAAGAACATAAGAACTCAATCAAAAAAGAAGAACCAACCTCCTCCCTGGTCCAACACCTCAAAGCCACAGGACATGAGATTGACTTTACAAATACTAGAACTATCGCCAAAACTGAACACTTCAACAACAGAATAATCAGAGAAGCCATAGAGATAGAAAAACGCCCACACAGCATGAATAAAAGAGATGACACCTCCCGCCTACCAGCCATTTGGAAACCCACCCTCATGAACAGACGAGTACCTAACATGAAGAATGACACCAGACCCACACCCACGAGGGCCACACAAGATGCCACCATCACACTTCCACGTAAAAAGCAGACTCACACCCACACAGAAGATGAGACACGACCACGGACCAGAAGCCGCACTGCAGCTGCATCACTACCCACTTCAAACCTCTCTGAGCCATACATGAAGCGAACTGACCCCCACCATGAAGATGCAGCACGACCACGAACTCGAAGCCAAACAGCAAGATCACAGCTCACCAGCTCAAATCCCCCAGTAACTAAGACTAACCTGAGCACAACCAAGCCCCAACCTGAACAGAACACACCTCCAGCCAATCAGAACACGGCCAACCCCCCAACCAATCAGAACACAGCCAAACCCCCAACCAATGAGAACACACCCCCACCCAATCAGAACACAGCCAAGCCCCCACCCAATCAAGTCACACCCCCACTAGCAGTTAAAAGGAAGAAGCAGCTGCAAGCTCAGATCACTCTGAGAAGCACAGAGCAGAAGACAGAAGCCTGAAGATGATGAATGAGACTTCATCGAAACGTTGCCTAGATATATATATATTTTCTTAAGTTTTCACGGGTACTTACATGTATGGCCTTTGGCTTTGTTCGGGTATTTTCCCACGTCATTGTAGTTGTTCTTTTAAAGTTGTAGCAACGTTTCAGCAGAATCTCATCTGCCATCATCAGGCTTCTGTATTGTGTCCGTCTGTGAGTCAGACTTTTACAGTGGTTTCAGATTTAAATTTGGGGCAGCCTATTGCTGTGCCAGAATGGTTTTTTCTTCATCCTGATTGGTTGGGAGTCTTGGTCTGTGTTTATTGGTCTCGGAGTTTGCTGTGTTCTGCTTAATTGGTGTCTCTAATATCTTCTGTCTGTTTTTTGGCTCTTTTTGTATCTTGATTAGCTGGCAGCATTGTGTTACTTTATTGGAGGCCTTTAGTGCAGCTTGGCTTCGGGTAAATGGATGGCTATCATTAGTTAGGAAGCTGGGTTTCATCTGGGTGCCTGGTTGGGATGTGTTTGAGCTGGAGGTATCAGGGGGGATCTGTTTGTGCCCAGGTGTTTGCCTGGCTTGTGGTGTGGAGATTTTTTTGTTTGTGAGTGCAGGCTTCCAAATGATTGAAAGCCTGATGGAATCATCTCTTCTATTCATGCTTTCTGGTCTTTTTTCAATCTCTATGGCTTCTCTGATGATTCTGTGGCTAGGGTTTTCTATAGTGGCTAGGGTTTTGGTGCCATTGAAGTTGATGCTATGACCTGTGGCTTCCATGTGTTGGACTAGTGAGGAAGTGTGTTCCAGCTTTTTGACTGCATTTTTGTGTTCATCCAGGTGGGTACTTATTCTTCTATTGGTCTGTCCAATGTATGTGGCTGGGCATGATGCACAGGGGACTTCGTATATGCCTTAGTTTTCCAGGTCAGTTTTATCTTTGGGGTTGCTAAGGATGGCTGCTATTTTTCTGTCTGTTTTGAAGGCAGTCTTGATGTGATGTCTGTGTAGTACCTTACTAATTTTGTCTGTAGTACCTCTTATGTAGGGCAGGACAGCTGTTCCATAGGTCTGTTCATCTTCTGGGTCTCTATTATGTTTCAGTGTGTTTTTGTGGATCAAGCTGGTGATTTTGCTTTTGTGGAAGCCGTTGGCTGTCAGTACTTTAGTCAGGGTGCATAGTTCAGTCTTAATGTGTGTCTTGTCTGCCAGGCGTTTGGTTCTGGCGATTAGTGTTTTGGCCACGGAGTTTATCTGTGCTGGGTGGTGGTGGGATTGGGCGTTGAGGTAGCGGTTGGTGTGTGTTTTCTTCTGGTATACGGTGTGTCCTAGTGTGCCATCTGTTTTTTTGTAGATTAGTACATCTAGGAATGGTAGTTGTTTGTTTGTTTCCGTTTCCATGGTGAACTTGATTTTGGGGTGTGTGCTGTTTAGGTGTGTTAGGAAATTGTTTAGGTTTCTTTTCCATGGGGCCAAATCACAAATGTGTCATCGATGTATCTTAACCATAGTTTGGGTTTGTGGGTGGCATTGGCCAGGGCTCTGGATTCGAATTCTTCCATGAACAGGTTTGCAATGACGGGTGACAGTGGTGATCCCATAGGGGCTCCTTCAATTTGTTTGTATCTTTGTCCTTTGTATATGAAATATGTGTTGGTTAAGCAGTGTTCTGTTAGTTCCATGAGGTGTTTAGCTGGTTGGTATTTATTTTTGATGATTTCAAGGGTCTCTTTTATCGGGACTTGAGTGAATAGTGAAACCACGTCAAAACTTACAAGCAGATCTTCTTGCTCCACATGTAGATCTTTGATCATTTCCAAGAAGTGGTATGAGTTTTGTACATGTGAAGCTGCTGTTTCGGCATGGGGCTGTAGCTGTTTTGCTAAGTGTTTAGCTAGGTTTTGTAGTGGTGCTCCTCTGGAGCTGACTATGGGTCTGAGAGGTATGCCTTCTTTGTGTATTTTTGGGAGGCCGTATAGTTTGGGGCATCTGGAAGATTTTTCTCTTGGGATGATCATCTGTTGGATCTCTTTGCTCATGTGGCTGGTTATAATTTTCTTCTTGGTTAATTTTTCCAGATATGTGGTTGGGTCTGTGTTTATGGGTTTGTATGTGGAGTCTTGGAGTAGGTCTGTCAATTTTGTTTCGTAGTCTTTTGTGTCCATTACTACAGTGGCATTCCCTTTGTCTGCTGGGAGGATGATTATGCTGCTACCTCTTTTCAGGGTTTGTAGCGCTTTAATTTCATTTTTCTGCAAGTTGCTTTTGGGTGGTTTGCTTGTGCATAGGATGTTAGTAACTTGGTGTCTTATTTTATCAGCTTCATCTGTATTTAATTTAGTTGGGCTGGATTCTACTGCACATATGATAGATTCTGTGGGAATTTTTTGGGGTGCTATAGCATAATTGAATCCTTTGGTTAGGACATCTGTTTCTGTTTTGGTGAGTTCTCTGTTGGAAACGTTGTACACTAATTGTTTCAGGTGTTGTTGTGAGTTGTTGGGGGTTTTCTTGTCATGTTCTAATTTCTTTAATTTTTTCAATAGTTTTTCCTGTTTGTAAGTGCCTTCAGATTCAGCTCTCCAAGTTGTAAGTTGTTTTATCTTGTCCCAAAGTAGAGGGTGGATTTTGCTGCTCAGTTCCAGGTGTAGTGCTAGAAAATCTTTGTTTAACTGATCTAATTGGAATCTCTTACTGTGGAGCTCATTCCTTAGTAGAGCCATTTCAGTTCTTTTCAGGATACGTTTAGTGGCTGCTGTGCCTTGATGAAATGTTAATTTGAAGCAGGTTGGTGTAGTATTGTTGTCTCTGCAGCTGCGTAGGAATTGGAGGTCACATAGTATTCCTGCTCTTTTAATTTCCAGTTTCTCGTAGGTTTTGATCTGGCTGTTTATTTCCTCCCCGTAGAGGTTTGATATTTGTTTTCTTAAGTTTTCGCGGGTACTTACATGTATGGCCTTCGGCTTTGTTCGGGTATTTTCCCACGTCATTGTAGTTGTTCTTTTAAAGTTGTAGCAACGTTTCAGCAGAATCTCATCTGCCATCATTAGGCTTCTGTATTGTGTCCGTCTGTGAGTCAGACTTTTACAGTGGTTTCAGATTTAAATTTGGGGCAGCCTATTGCTGTGCCAGAATGGTTTTTTCTTCATCCTGATTGGTTGGGAGTCTTGGTCTGTGTTTATTGGTCTCGGAGTTTGCTGTGTTCTGCTTAATTGGTGTCTCTAATATCTTCTGTCTGTTTCTCACAGACGGACACAATACAGAAGCCTGATGATGGCAGATGAGATTCTGCTGAAACGTTGCTACAACTTTAAAAGAACAACTACAATGACGTGGGAAATACATGTCTGGAATATGAATTTAGAGGAATAAAATAGGGTGAAAAAACATTTCTGAATATGTTTTGTAATGTATTCATGTTGCATTGTTTTGCTAATATATTTTATTCAAGCAGAAAAAAGACAAAATCTATCTCTCTTTTTTTCTGGTTTCAGATTTCTGGCTCTACATATTATCCCAACCCTTGTCTCAGATGGAAAAGAAAAGACTAATCCTCCTAAATCTAGAAGCAAAATTCAAGAGAAATTATGGACTGTAGCATTGTCTATGGCTTCTGTTTGAACTTTTGAGTTTCCAAGTTGTTGGAAGTCCAGGAAAATTAAATGAAAGGAATAGATACTTCAGACTTCGCTATTTCAGTAGAAATTGGTAAAAATGTAGTCAGGAACTTGTGTTAAATTCTTGATTTATGTTTCTTTCTTGGGTAGGATTCTTATTTGTCTATACAAATTATCACATGGAATGTATAACCTCATCCATTTCTCTGTTAGGCTATATATCTAGAATTTTCTTGCAATCTTGTAATAATAATTCAAAAATAAAGCAGTCTAAAATCTAAGCAGTCTTCTTTTTCATGAGACTATAAAGCAAAGAACTAGCCAACTCAGGCAGACCAGCATGTTTTTTGTTTTTGTTTGTTTGTTTTAAACAATTGTTTTGTCACAAATTGGACAATTCTAAAATTTACCCTCTGCAACTTTTAATATTTGAATTTAATCATTAAAATTTATAAGTGCCTTTTTATTTTATTTTCTTCTTTTTAAATAAAGGTTGATTTTGTTTTTCATATTTTATTATTTTGTTTATCTCCTTTGTTACAAAAGAAGGGGAAGAAGAGATGAAACAATTAATTACCCACACTTTACACTACAAGACTATTAAAACCACTTCATTTTTGCATTTTTATCTTTTAATATTCAGAAAGGTGATAAAAGGAATGCAAGCTCTTTCTCTCTCTCTCTCTTTCTCTCTCTCTCTCCCTCTCTCCCTCTCTCTTCAGATATCAGGATAGATTCCAGGTAACAGCAATAACACTTAGACTGATATACTGCTTCATAGTGCTTTACAGCACGCTCTAAGCAGTTTACAGAGTCAGCATATTGCCCCCAACAATAAGACTCCGTATTTTACTAGCCTCAAAAGGATGGAAGGCTGAGTCAACAGTGAGCCGGTCAGGATCGAACTCCAGACTGTGGGCAAAGTTAGCCTGCAATATTTCATTTTAACCACTGCACTGCCAAAGCACTTCCTGAATACAGGAAGGTGGTGACAGCAATGACTACTGTTATAAAAGTCAAGTGGGAATGAGAAACCTGGGGGGAAAGTCCTAATGTCAGAACTTGAGGAGAGAGAATAGCAAAAGATAACCTATCCCAGCCCTACTCTTCTGGAGTATCTTAAGTTGACCAGCAAGTGGGATAGTTTTGTTTTGTTTTGTGAGGAGGTTTGCGATGGAAATTATTGTTAGCTGAGGAAACCAAGCAGCTTAAAGAGAGGAAAAAATGGATTGTAATTGTGACAGGCATAGATAGTTTTTAAATGAATGGAAGAGAATCATTCCTATATCATACACTTTGTCCCCTTATTATCTATTCCACGCCAGAATATGTGAAGACAACATGAACTAAGCACAAAAGCAAATTGGCTGAGCAAAGCATAATGATTAAGCTTGATTAATAGTCTGCTACTTGCTTGGTGCACAATATTTTGACCTGGTAGCACTAGAACATGTTGCACAGAAGTATTCTTCACATAAAATACTTCTTTAAGATTTTTTTTTTCATTTTTATCCTATTTTTCCTTTACGATCATGAAATCATGCAGATAAATAATTGCCAGATTCAGAACTATGACAGACTGAAGAAGATCCTTTCCCTGGAAAAGAAATCTCCCTTTTTGTACCCCATAAAAGCTTCTAGTTGCAATAGAAAGGAGGTTTCCATTGCTAGAAAGGATCCCAGAAAATACAAATTTAGGCAAGATTAATGTCCCTTGTAACAAGCCCTAAGAATTCTTCAATATTCAACTACAATTTAAATATTTATAAGGTCTTGGAGTAATAGTTAAAGACAATATTATCACAGGAGAAGGAATTTTCATTAACCATGTAATACTTATACAGGTGAAACTCAAAAAATTAGAATATCATGCAAAAGTTCATTTATTTCAATAATGCAACTTAAAAGGTGAACCTAATATATGAGATAGACTCATTACATGCAAAGATAGTTCAAGCCGTGATGTGTCATAATTGAGATTATTATGGCTTACAGCTCATGAAAACCTCAAATCCACAATCTTAGAATATTGTGAAAAAGTTCAATATTCTAGGCTCAAAGTGTCCCACTCTAATCAGCTAATTAAGCCATAACACCTGCAAAGGTCTCTCAGTCTGGTTCAGTAGGAATCACAATCACGGGAAAGACTGCTGACCTAACAGTTGTGCAGAAAACCATCACTGACATCCTCCATAAGGAGGGAAAGCCTCAAAAGGTAATTGCAAAAGAAGTTGGATATTCCCAAAGTGTTGCATCAAAGCACATTAATATAAAGTTATATGGAAGGGAAAAGTGTGGAAGAAAAAGGTACACAAGCAGCAGGGATGACTGCAGCCTGGAGAGGATTGTCAAGAAAAGGCCATTCAAAAGTGTAGGGGACTTTCACAAGGAGTGGACTGGAGCCTGGAGTCAGTGCATCAAGAGCCACCACACACAGACAGATCCTGGACATGGGCTTCAAATGTTGTATTCCTCTTGTCAAGCCGCTCCTGAACAACAAACAATGTCAGAAGCGTCTTACCTGGCCAAAAGAAAAACAGAACTGGTCTGTTGCTCATTGGTCCAAAGTCCTCTTTTCTGATGAGAGCAACTTTTGCATCTCATTTGGAAACCAAGGACCCAGAGTCTGGATGCACTGCAAGATGCTTGAAGTCCAGTGTGAAGTTTCCATAGTCTTGTGTTGATTTGGGGAGCCATGTCATCTGCTGGTGTTGGTCCACTGTGTTTCATTAAGTCCAGGGTCAACACAGCCGTCTACCAGGAGATTTTGGAGCACTTCATGCTTCCTTCTGCAGACGAGCTTTATGGGGATGCTGACTTCATTTTCCAGCAGGACTTGGCACCTGCCCACACTGCCAAAAGCACCAAAACCTGGTTCAATGACCGTGGGATTACTGTGCTTGATTGGCCAGCAAACTTGCCTGACCTGAACCTCATAGAGAATCTATGGGGCATTGCCAAGAGAAAGATGAGAGACATGAGACCGAACAATGCAGAAGAGCTGAAGGCTGCTATCAAAGCATCCTGGTCTTCCATAACACCTCAGCAGTGCCAAAGGCTGATAGCTTCCATGCCACGCCGCATTGAGGCAGTAATTTCTGCAAAAGGGGCCCAAACCAAGTACTGAATACATATGCATGCTTATACTTTTCAGAGGTCCAATATTGTTCTATGTACAATCCTTGTTTTATTGATTGCATATAATATTCTAATTTTCTGAGATTGTGGATTTGAGGTTTTCATGAGCTGTAAGCCATACTCATCTCAATTATGACACATCACGGCTTGAACTATCTTGCTTTGCATGTAATGAGTCTATCTCATATATTAGTTTCACCTTTTAAGTTGCATTACTGAAATAAATGAACTTTTGCATGATATTCTAATTTTTCAAGTTTCACCTGTACCTTTCAAAAGCACCTTTACAATTACTAATTAAACCTCTTATCTGCAGTTTGAATTATTTTTGTAAAAATGTATCAAACAATTTGAAAAAGAATTATTTCACACTCCAAATGGCCATTTTGCATGTTACATGCTCAAATTAAGGGTTTTGTCTATCACATTTTGACTGTAGAACAAAGAATGCTATTTGTTTTACATTTAGAGCAAAACTTTTTTTCTTTTTAAATGTCTCACTGGAGGATTACCTTCAACCTGATCTCCAAATCACAAGCTTATGTATTGTTTCTATGAATCAGGAATATTTGAGTCATCTGAGTCTTCCCTATTTGGAATGCAGCCAATTTTGAAAAGTTCCAAGTGGACTCTTTAGTTTCATAACCAGAACAACACATTTTCTGTTTTGGAAGGAAAAGCATTTCTTAAGATTGTAGAATAGACAGGTAGGATTCTCTCAAGCTGGACTTGATTCCTAGTAATTAGGTGAGCCTTAGCTTCTTGAAAATAATATGGAAGTGGTTTTCCGTTGCCCTCCTCAGGTTTGTCCTGGTTGTTATACTTCCCACTTTGATCTACGGTTTTGGAATTGCCCAGTGATCTCCTATTCAATTAATAATCAAGTCCTACCCTAATTAACTTTTTCAGTGTCAGCAAATTTTATAATATTCTTCCAACTTGCTTATGGTACAGTCTGAAATCAATCACAGCAAAATCAATTCTAGCCTATGGCTTTAGATCTTGATTCAATGATATTTTAGTATGTATTATTTTCCCCTAACAAGGGAAAACAACAACTGAGGTCTAAAATAGAAATCTAAAAAGTGTTGATTAAATACTGCAATTAATGTGCATAAAGCTACATATCTGATTAAATATTTGCAAATTTCTACTTTATTCAATACAGACTTATGTGTTCTGACTCAGTGAGCAGGTGTTTTCTGGCAATGAAACACAAAAATGATCACAGTAAACAAATAAGCAAGAGCACAATTTCTGACAATCACAACGGTTGCTTCACGTGTAGTGCTATGGTCATACAATAACACTTAGTTACTAAACAAAGAGATTGCTGCAATAGAGGAATCCTGAGATTATGTGAAGAATGTAAATGATGCCATTCTCTTGTCTAGATTCTATTAAATTGAGGCACTCCATTTTATTATTATGACATTATAAAAGGTGGAAGGAATGAGATTTGTATTAATATATATAAAGAGTTTATGATGTTTACTTCTGAATGAGATGGATTCTAGTTTTTGAAAGGAGCAATGTCTCTCACACAGCATACATTTAAATAGAAAATATTATTCTTACTATATATAATAAATATAATAACATAACATAACATAACATAACAATATAATATAATATAATATAATGCATTGAAATAAGTGTTTAACATTAAATCAATCAAATAGATCTTTGAGTCTCTTAATATAGACAAGATTGGGGTTTATATAAGTTCCTATATGCTAATTATATATTTCTGGAAGGGACCAAACGTACAAATCAATTGTCATGTATAATGTCTCAGAAGCTATGTTATTTCTCAATATCTTAATTCTCATGAAGTCCTGAGCCATTCCTGATTAGCAACTGCATGATAAATTAAAAGTAGACTACACTACACTATTAAAAGAATGCTACACTAACAATATCCTCATGTTCTCCTTTTGATTTGTCCAGGAAAGTGTATGGCAGGCCTGTCAAATTGGTGGCCCATGTCATGTACAGGCCATGCCCACCCCAGCTCCGCAAAAGTGAAAAAGTCACGATATGTAAGGATCCTGCCCATGACACAATCGAGTTTGACATCCATGGTATATGGGAAAAGATAACATATAGATTGTGGAAGAATTTAAGATATTTTAATATTAATGAATGTCTTAGTATATAGGCAATAGGTAAACTATATTAGCTAGCAAATATGCTTCAAAATTATGTTATTTGGTGGTTTGTTTATATACCACCTTTATTATTTTTGCAAATAACTCAAGGTGGTGAACATACCCAACACATCTTCCTCCTCGTATTTTTCCCACACAACTCTGTGAGGTTAGTTGGGCAGAGAAAGAGTGACTGGCTCAAAGTCACTGATCAGCTTTCATATCTAAGTCAGGAATAGAACTTAAGGTCTCCCACTTTCTAGCCCAGTGCCTTAACCACTAGACCAAACTGATCCTAAGATTAAGTAGTTTATTCATTGCATTAGACCAGGGATGTCAAACTCAAGGCCCATGGGCTGGATGTGACCCGTGATGTGGTCGGATCTGGCCCGCGGGGCTGTCCTGGTCTACCCAGTGCAAAGAGGAAACATGCCAGCAGTTTGGGAAGTGGTATAAAGTTAGCCAAGCCCACCCAGTCAGCCATGCCCATCCAGTTGGCCATGCCCACCTGACCCCCTAAAGTCAACCACAACCCTGATGTAGCCCTCAATGAAATTGAGTTTGACACCCCTGCATTAGCCTGTCAGTGTTTGGTGCAAGAGGAAGTAGTCAGAAAAACTATTAGAGGAAGTGAGCTTGACAGAGCTAGTGGAAAGTTTTGCTGTAGCAAAGCACACATCTGAGCAACTTACTTTGTCTTCAAGTTTTCTCTTTAACCAATCATATTCTTACACATCTCTCACTTATTTTTGCTTAATTATAAATACTTTTTACTTCTTACTTGTACCTAAACAGAAACACACACAAAAGCATCCTGAAATAAATTAAACTTTTCAAAATCTGTAAGGGTTTTATAAAGCAGACGAGAAAAGAAAATATGATGAAACATCTATTTGTGACTTCTTATATTTATTTTTTTCTTTTTCTTTTTTCATGACACATATGGCTGATGTCATCCATAGGACAAGTAAAAAAAGTCAGAACTGTTTAACTTTCCTCTGATGAAACAAATAAAATGTGAAAAGTTACAATATTTATGTAGTTACTTACTAAGCACATTTAAATTATATTAAAGTAACCAAAATATATTTACAATCCTTAAGGCATGTCACAACTTTTGAGCACTGCTAATGTTTTGGAAATTGAAAACTGAAAAATTTGACACACATAGCCTCCAAGTTCTCATAGACTTACTCTAGTCTAATCTACACAACTCAGTGATACAGAAAAAAGTGAACATTTTGAATATTTGTTTATATAGTTTTGAACATTTGTTTAAGCTGAAGCATAATTGTCATTTACTCTGAATCATACAATAGTTTCAGTGAAGATTATGTGTATCTGTGTGTCTGTATGTGTCTGTGTGTATACACACAGACACATACACACATACATTTCTCACCTATTTACTGTCTGGAAGCATTCAGCCTATTATAAGACCCATTATAATATATATAAGTCCCATCTAAACCAAACTATCCAAAAGTTCTTCCACTGAGTAAAATTGACTAACAAAGGGGACACACACACACACACACACACACACTTTCCTGTGCTCGGAAGGGAAAGGTGAGTAAATTTCAACATAATCATCTCAATTATATCTCAGTTTGGGTTATATCAGGTACAGCATAGTCTGTGATAGGCCACAACAATGGTACTACCCCCTTTTTAAAGGTTTTAAAGAGGAGGATCTCTCATCTTTCTCTTTCATTCTCTTTCCATCTATACACCCATGCATTCCCTGCATCCATCCATCCATCCATCCATCCATCCATCCATCCATCCATCCATCTCCAAAGCTGAAAATACATAAACTCAAGCCAATAATCCACTTTCTCCCATATGCTGCAGACATTTCTTGTGATTCTAATGTATTTGGGTGCAGTACCTGCACTACTATTACTGTTAATCTTCTCATCAGTCCTTATCACCCATCCCTTCCCACTGGTGACTATATGACTGTAACTTTGTCACTTGTATCCTTACGATTTATATTGACTGTTTCCTAGTAAGATTTGATTGCTTATTGAACCATGTGACTATCATTAAGTGTCATGCCTTATGATTCTTGATGAATGTATCTTTTCTTTTATGTATACTGAGAGTATTTACACCAAGACAAATTCCTGAGATAAATATATTTTGGGGAGTTTATTTGCTGGTGCCTCACATTTCCTAGATTTAAGAAATCTTCTCCCATAGCACATTTCCTTTAACATCTTTTTGCTTTGAACTAGGCATTCATTTAATCCTAATGCTGTTGGGATAGAAAGTATTCTAAGTAGTTCCTCATCAGGGTATTCTTCCTGACCTTGGTTTTGTTGTATAATTCTCACATCGTATTCAGCGAGGATGATTAAAGTCTTAATTTGATCAAAACTGTTTGAAAAAGCATTTCTAAGATGTCCTTACAAATTGCTGCTCTACAATATTTTTCCATTTAAACACGTTCTTTCATTCTAGAGGAATGAATATTCCCTTTATAATTGTATAACTGTCATGCTTATCCTTCCTAAACAGCTTCCTGTCTCAATAAAGAAAAGAAAAATTAAAACCTTCTCATATTCTTCATTTGTAGCACAGAAGATTATACATTGTTTTGTTGAATATTCTCTTTGTTAAGAAGAGCATGTGAATCCCACTTTATAATATTTCCTTTAATTCCCAACTTACATCAATTAGGTTTAAAAATCTCTGTATAATATGCTGCTTGAGTCAAAGCAACATTTTTTTTACATTTTATAATTAAAGTTTCTTGACTATTGCAGTTAGATTTATTGACCACTTGGCCTTATTTGGTACAAGAAATTTCATTTTTCCCAACTTTTATGAGCTACAGTAAAATAGGTAAGATGTTTGTACAACTTGAGTTACGATATTGTTTAAACAGAGGATATTTCATGTGTCTATATACTAGTGTTTCATGAAGCTTCAAATATGTGATTCAATTGAGTATGAGTGGAATCACCTCTCTGAATTAAATTTTCAAACATAATTTGAAAATAGGGTATTTGAATGGATTTAGGACATGGAATAAAACCAGGGGTCTTTGAATTGGTTCTGAAAAATAGCAATAGCAATAGCACTTAGATGTATATACTACTTCATAATGCTTTACAGCCCACTCTAAGTTTACAGAGTCAGCATATTGCCCTCAACAATTTTATTTATTTATTTATTGATTTGATTTGCCAATTGTTTACAAGATAATAAGTATAAGAGTATACATAGTTGTGAATACATGAAATGGGTACATATATGAAAAATAAAAGAATAAGAGAAACAATAGGACAGGGACGGTAGGCACGTTGGTGCGCTTATGCACGCCCCCTACAGACCTCTTAGGAAAGGGGTGAGGTCAATAGTAGACAGTCTAAGGTTAAAGTTTTTGGGGTTTGGGGAAGAAACTACAGAGTCAGGTAGAGTATTCCAGACATTGACCACTCTATTGCTGAAGTCGTATTTCCTGCAATCAAGTTTGGTGCGGTTTACTTTGAGTTTGTATCTATTGTGTGCTCTTGTGTTGTTATGGTTGAAGCTGAAGTATTCACTGACAGGTAGGACATTGCAATGTATGATTTTATATACCATGCTTAAGTCAGACCGAAGACGGTGTAATTCAAGGTTTTCTAGTTCTAGAATTTCAAGTCTGGTGGCATAAGGTATTCTACAACGAGTAGAGGAGTGGAGAACTCTTCTTGTGAAATATTTCTGGACTTTCTCAATTGTGCTAATATCAGATACGTAATGTGGATTCCAGACTGATGAACTGTATTCGAGTATTGGTCTAGCAAATGTTTTGTATGCTCTGGTTAGTAGTGTGATATTACCAGAGAAAAAGCTACGTAGGATTAGGTTAACAACTCTTAATGCCTTTTTGGCTATGTAGTTGCAGTGGGCTCTAGCACTTAGATCATTAGAGGTGAGTATTCCAAGGTCCTTTACAGAGCTTGGGTCATCAACAAGTTCTTGATTATTCAGCTTGTATTTTATTTTCTGATTTTTTTGCCAATATGTAAGACAGAGCATTTATTTGTTGAGATTTGAAGTTGCCATTTGTTTGACCATTCTGATACATAGTCAAGATCTTTTTGTAGGGTAGCAGTATTGTCTGTGGTATTGAACAGCTTTACGTCATCAGCGAAGAGAACGCAATTGCTCTTAATATGATCACAGAGGTCGCTTTATGTAGAGTATGAAGAGAGTTGGTCCTAGAACACTGCCTTGGGGACACCACTATTGACAGGTACTGGATTTGATAGGACGCTCCCGATTTTGACCATTTGTTGTCTGTTTGACAGGAATGCTTCTATCCAGTTATTCAGTTGTCCAGAGATACCATAGGATTTTATTTTTAGGAGTAGTTTATCGTGTACCACTGAATCAAAGGCTTTACAGAAGTCTATGTAGATTGCGTGTATTGCTTTGCCCTGGTCGAGTTGTGTTGTCCATATGTTTTTGCAGTGTAAGAGTTGTAGATTACAGGATAGTTTTTTTCTGAAACCAAATTGTTTATTGGAGAGTAGGTTATTTGTCTCTAAGTGGAGGATGATGGATTGGTTAATAATTGATTCCATGACTTTACAGGTGACGCAGCATAAGGAGATTGGCCTGTAATTTTCAACTAGGCTTGGGTCTCCCTTTTTGAAGATGGGGATGACTGTGGCTTGTGACCATAGTTTAGGCAAGGAGCTGGTCCTGAAAGATTTTTCAAAGATTATGCTTAGAGGTTTGGCTATTGCAGTGGATAGCTTTCTTAAGAAGTAGGCACATATTCCATCCGGTCCAATAGATAGAGATGGTTTTAGATTGCGTAGTCATTTTTCAACATTGTCTTCTGTGAAATCGATATGTATTAGATCATTATTGTTATCTGTGGTACGGCTAGGAAATACTGGGCATGATCCATTGCTGTTTACAAATACTGAGCTGAAGAATGTGTTAAAGATGTTGGCTTTAATGGTGTCGTTGTTGCAGTCTTTACCATCAGGTCCTAACAAGGAGGGATGGACCTTGAGTCTTTTAGTTTGTTGTTTACAAAATTGTAAAAAGCACGGTGGAATTGGTGCTTAGAAGGTTTTCCTCTTGTTTAATGTGATAATTGATGCATTCGGTCTTTATCTGGTGGCATAAATTTTTGTATCGGTTTTGAAATTGGCAACGTGACCAGTTTTGTTTTTCCTCCAGAGTGATCTCTTTTTGGATTGAAGTTTCCTTATTGATATGGGTAATCTGCTTTTTTGTTTTGTTTTGGGAGTTGTTGTTGGTACATATAGTTTGATGACTCTTTTGACTTCAAGTAAAAATATGTTGTAATGGTCTTCAACAGTATTGCATCCAGTGAATAGAGATTGCCAATCCAGGGATGAGAGATCGTTGTCTATAAGATCATAGTTGCCTTTTTTGAAGTTACAATTGGGGATTACATCATTGTGGTGGTTTTTGTGTGGACGTATGTTGAGACAAAAGTCAATCATATTGTGGTCACAATCTGGGTTCTCATTTTACCGACCTTGGAAAGATGGAGGACTGAGTCAATCTTGAGCTGTTGAGCATCGAACTCCTGGCGGTGAGCTGAATTAGCCTGCAATACCTCATCCAAACTACAGTGCCAGCATGGCTCTATGGCAATTCAGAGATTTCATAGTCTTTTTGACTTTGCAGAGTCTCGGTGTCTCAATAGTTTCCTTATACAGGCAAAGCTGAAGGTATGCGAGGTACTCTGGCATTAACATGATTAATCAGCCAATTCATTTTATCATCTCTAACAAATCGTGACTATCAGAGTTCTCCTTTTCTGCTGGAATTTTCAGATCGCTGCCTTATAGCATATCTAGACAACTTTTTCATTATGTGAATCACTGGCACTCATAAATTCTGGAAATATTACCTCAAGAAAAGGAAACACAGGAAAACAAAACTCCCTACAGATCCTAGAAAAATTATTAAAACATGGCACTGCTCTGATTGCATGGCTCTGAGCTATGGCTAGGGCCAGGAAATGTGGCCTGAAGATTTAAAAAGAAGTGAAAGAGATTCAAATCCCATTTTGGAAATTATTTCAGAACATCTCCTAATTCAGCTATTTTGTCACCAGATTTTAGCAATGTTAGATCTTAGGGTGTAGAAGGCATCAATGGAGTATTGAGATTGTACATAAGGTATGAGCTCGTAGTCTCTGTTAAATGAGGTCTCAGAATTCTAATGTTTTTTTTTTTAAAAAAAACACAATTAAGCTTCAGTAAATGCAATAGTAGACAAGCAATAATCACAGCTAATTGAAATGCAGATTAGCTAAGTAGCAAATTCCTCTTCATCAGCTTTATAAAAATCAGTAGAAATCTAATAAGTCCCCTGGGTCATGAATATCAGGATGAAGGATCCTGGATTATTTCATACAGCAACTCTTTTCAAAAGATATATCTGATATTTTTTTTAAAAAAACCCAACACAATTATAAATACATTAGCATATCATACAGAAGGAACCATTTTAACTCTTTTCTGCTTTTACTTGTGCTCTGAATTTTCTCCCCATCGTGATAATTTGAGTAGGCTGGGGATGGGGAGAGAAAGGGATGTATGAATGTCATTTCTATTTAAAGTGAGTTCTCTGGAAGGTATGCTATTTAAATCTTTTGCTTCTGTAAATGGTTCTGATTCTTTTAGCTCAGACTTACAATACATGAAGAACACAGGATGCAGTAAAATCCATCACAGTATGTATAGTTTCAATGGAGCATTTCACCATCTACCAAAAATTAAAGAGAAGAAGTTGACAAATATTGTTACAAAAACACTATTTTACTAGCTTTTCATTATGTTCTGTAAGCAATTAAATCCTCTGTAGACATAGTCATTCAAAGCTTTTTAATAATACTCAACTTGTTAGCTCTTTGCTAAAGATTGCACATTTAGAAAGAATGGAAAAAGATGATACATCAACATCAGAAGTGCCTTCCCTCAATTCCAAGAGCAAACTAATTTTTTTTCAAAAAATGAAGATAAATTTGAAAGAAATTCTCAAGCTTTTGAGAATAAGGTAGATAAACAGAAGCTTCTATTGAGAAGAAAGACAAACTGTATAAAGTTTCAAGGCCCTTTTCAGCATAGCATCAATATAAATGCATACCTTTTTCTTTGAACTTCTTACAAAAACATCAGTGAGAAGTCTGACCCAGATCAGAGGTACAAAAGAATATAAATTTTGATATTTTGTTCTGCTAGTTTGCATTAGAAAACCTGACAGATGTAGTTTAAAACAACTGTAATCTGTATGTTCATTTCCTCATTCTTCTCAGTTGAGATAATTAATCAGATTTAGGTTAAGGCCAAATAGGTGGTAGCCTAGAGTACAAATCAGTGGTGGGATTCAATTTTTTTTACTACCGGTTCTGTGGGTGTGGCTTAGTGGGTGTGGCTTGGTGGGCGTGGCAGGGGAAGGATTCCCTCCCCACTCCTGGGGAAAGGTTATTGCAAAATCCCATTCCCTCCCAACCCCACTAACCTGCTTTCTAGCTCCGTTCTCCTTTGCAGGGCAACAAAAGAAGACCCAGCCAATCAACTGGGACTTGGGAGGCAGAGAATAGATGGGGTGGGGCCAGTCAGAGGTGGTATTTGCCAATTCTCCAAACTACTCAAAATTTCCACTACTAGTTCTCCAGAACTGCTGAATACCACCTCTGGTACAAACACTTAGGATGTTTCAATGCCAGCCTCCTTCCAAATTTTTCTAGAAATGCAACTCTTTGGACATTGGTGATGGCACTATCAGTCAATGTGACCACAAGCACTATATAGTCATGAACTGGCACTGGTCCTCAGAATACGTAGTTGCTGTTTAATATTGTTTTAGTTGACAATACTTTTTTGACTTTTTTCTCTTAAATTGAGGGGAAGGGTAGAGAAAACCATAATACAGTGAAAACCTCTTTAATTAGTATATTCTAAATGATTCTTTTATCTCTAGCGAATGATGAAGCTCAGTGCACAGCATATCTCCAGCTGTTACTGTAAAGAATAGTTTGTTAGATCATATTATAAGTACATGAATAAAGAGATAAAAGTTGTACAAATAGTATTCAGAATATTTAATATAATGACAAGAACTTAAAAATAGCTTAAATAATAACTAAATAAAATAACTTTTAAAAAAAGTGCTTAGTCTATTATTTATCACTTTTGTCTTGGCACATTTGTTTCCTTTTTAAAGAAATTGCTTACCTGTTAGTTTAAATTCCTAAGACATTGTCTTATGAACTGTGTCACATATTTAATATTATGGTAGTAGATTTCTAGGTTCTATATAATAGTTGTTTGATATAGATGCTGGTTGAACTAATATTCCAAACTCAGTGATGTACTTTGCCTGGGTTTTCTGCAAAAGCTTAAAATGTTATGAATGTTTCCAAATTTGAAAGTTAAATTTTTGAGGCAAAATGTAAATTGGAAATTTGGCATTTGAAATGTCAAGCTCAATCAGTAAATGTCAAGTATTAATTTATATTGGTGGAATAAATGATGGTATTAAATTAATAAAAATATGTTTTAAACTCCAATGTCATTATACCATTTAATGTTGATTGCTCCATGTCTACTGACACCAAATATTTACATCTACTGCATGTCAGCCGCCAAACTTTAGAATTTTATGACTATTATACTAAAATACTTCATTCTGCCTGCTAATTATTGTGCTAAAGGTCAATATTGATCAGATTATGTCAGAATGCTGTAACAGTGGTTTGATCATTCTAATGAAAGCAACCAGCTCTTGCAGATCCTGTTGCTGTTTAACCCCTATTTAACCCCTAATTAATATTAGGCTGATGTATGTCATCGTTTTCTGAAAGTATTATCTTCATGTGAAAGTATTCTTTTTTTCCCTAGCCTTTTGTCAGAGTGTTTCTGAAATCCCATCAGATGCATTTTGTGTTGAAATTGAGTTTTCTTGTAAAATAGCAGATGGTGATGTTGTTTCTTTAGTCTTACTTAAAGTATTTCATACCATCATTTCAAAACCACCAAAGAATACTGTATGTACAGGGTCCAAGTCACTATGACAGTACCATACTTTTTAAAGAACTCTGTCTTGCTATGATCATGGAAGCCTTTTTATAGGTAACAAAAAAGAAAGAAAGAAAGAAAGAAAGAAAGAAAGAAAGAAAGAAAGAAAGAAAGAAAGAAAGAAAGAAAGAAAGAAAGAAAGAAAGAAAGAAAGAAAGAAAGACTTCATATTTTGAACAGGTTTGACTGCCACAGCTCTTAAAAGTTTCCTGGCCAGAGGTTGAGGTGAGATGGTGTGGTGTTAGGACATGGGACTGCTGATAGTCTGAAATTCTGCTCTCCAAATCAGATAAACAAATGAAATAAATACTCCCCAACACACATACATAGCTATACTAACACTTTTTGTCTTCTCTTTCTCTTTGCCCAGAGGGCTAGTAAGGAAAACAGAAATGGCTGCCAGAGATCTCTGGTGACTACTTTCATGTTTTCCAATCAGCTAAAGGGCTACATGTTATTAAACTCAGATGAAACTGACAATCCTGCTGAATCTTAAACTGCTTCTATTCAAACATGTTTTTATCAACAACATCTTTTTTACCCCAGCCCTAGCTATGAAATAGCATCTCTTTTCTATTCATATCTAGGGCTATTAAAGAAGCCCAACTTTATCTGGGTTTCATGTTCACTCTAATGAATGGATTCTTTAAAGCAGTAACATTCCTCCCCTCCAAGCTTGTGCAGAACCATTATATTCAAGTAGGTTTCTAGTCAATAGTTCTTAACTTTTGGAGATGTGCCATCCTTACACAAGGTCCAAAGCATTTTTAATTATTAGATTATAGAATATGAAAGCAAATAATAGGACAGAGAGGGGAGGAAAAGGGGAAAGATAGTGAAGAGGGAGGAAGAAAAGAAAAAAAGGTGTTGACTCTCTCTGTTGCAGTAGAATAAAGCAATAACATTGAACCTCAACTTTTTAGTTTTCTATAATAATATAAACTAGCCATTTCTAAAACGGCAAATCAATCTAATCTAAGTTTCATCTTTTTCCACCTCAAACACAAAGTCCAGAAGCAGTCTCCATGTAGCAATAAAATTACTTGTATTCTTTTATTTAATCAAAACAGTCAATTTAGCCAACGTTGCCAGCTTCATCAACTTCAGTAGCCATTTGTCTATATTGGGAATCAAAATGTCCTTCCATTTTTGTGCCTACAGTAGTCTTGCTGCCATCAATATATATAAAAAGTCCAAAGCATTGCTGAATCTCTCCTGGAACATACTTGGCTCTAATGAGCATACCACAACAGATCTCATGCAATTATATTTAAAATGGTTAAGCTGAATATTAGCTTTCCCATGTTTCTGTTGTACATTGGAACCATCTGTGAACTGTTACTATGTTTTACAATAAGGAAGCATAATTGGAAGCACAAGTCAAAACATTTGGCCCCCTCAAAAGTATATCTATGAACACTATATTGTGAAAAGTTCACAGGCTACATATTTCAAGTCAGTGGCAAAAGATTTACGTATGCAATTCATTCTTCTGCTTCAAAATAGTTAGCTCAATCAATTGTTATTTATATGAATGGGGTGGTTTATAATTACCTTCTTCACAACAGAAACAAAGTAAATGAAATTTGTGTAGTGATTGAGGTGATTACTGGATTTTAATCAAGTTTGAACTCAACATACTGTGATGTGTTATTTAAAGAAAAACTGAAAAGGACAAGCTATGTATTACAAAAGATGATTAATAATTACCTTGTTTTGATCAAGCATTTTGTTTTTCTTGCAATAAGCTTGGTAGAAATCTATAAACAGTTTGACAGTTAAAAAGAGGCATTTTAGTGTAAAATGATCATCTTGACTTATTTCATTGGCTTTTCATGAAAAAGCAAAATAAACAACCAGTACATTCTCATCATAGCTTGGAGGAGCCAGTTCTCATAAATTAGCTTAAGATATTCGGGAAGAGGGAAAAAATGCTTCAAGTGGTGGAATCATATAAGGATTTGCATATCATATATGTAATCATACAAGAGTTTATAACACATTTATTATGCACTGGGCCACAAAAACTACAAAACCATGAGATGTTTGAGATTGTGAGAATTTTATTTTGATTGATAGGAAAATAATGGCAAAAATCATCCAAATGCATAACTCTGGGTGTCTGTGATGGAATGAATGTTAATATACTAATATAGACCTTGGAATAGGCTACAACTGTCACTCTTTTTGTTCTCATGATAATTCATGAGAGTTTCAAGAGAGAAACACAGAGATGGATCTATAAAAGGGAAATTATGGGACATTTATTATAAACTTGATATAGAGAGACTTTGATAAAATATATCAAGAATTTCTTCAAAACTGTGCAATTCATATTTTACAGTAAATTTGAGAACATTTAAATTTTGAAGTTTTATCAGAATGAGAGAATCTCTTTACATTGACATCAGAGAGCTTTATTTGTTTGTTTGTTTGGTTTAAAAAATAAATTCCAGATCAAACAACTTCAACAGGAGAACTATCATTTGGGATTTGGATTGATTTAATGAAGGAATAGACAAAGCAAACCAAGGCAAACTTCTCAAACAATGCTCGATAAGGAGAGTTTAAAACAATTTTATGACCAGATTACAGGAAACTGAGTTATAGATCAAAAACAAAACTCTAAAGAGAATTGGCTGGCTGATTTTGTATTAACCTGGAAAAAGATCTGAAATTTGAAACAAGTACATGATGTTAGACAGAGTTACTCCCACCTCTCTTGTAGCAGAAAGTTCATGTAAAACTCTGCTAGAGAGAAATTCCCTGAGGCTGGGCTCCAGCATGAGTCTGAAAACTTGGAAGACTAAACTTCTGGTCCTGATGATTGACCCAGATTGGATCCTGTAACATTCATGAATACTTATACGCTGTAAATTTTCCTGGAGAATAATGCAAGAAATGTTCACTTCTATTCATGCCATGTCTACTTTGTAGACCTGAATGAGTTGTTGAGTTAAAGAGTTGAAAGCTATAAGAAGAAATGAATGCTTCTGGAAGTTAGGAGCTGATATTTGATGAAAAAAAGAAAGGAAAGGAATTCCTCTTTTTTGCCCTGAGTTCTTTATTTTTGCTTTAAAAAAATTCATGATAATGCTGAATATTCTAAATAGGATAATTGCATACCTAGTGCAGCTTGAAGAAATCAATTCACATGTAATTAGCACAGACAAATTTCACAGCATCAGCATACAATTAAGAGTAACAGCTCATTGTTGAATATAGAAACTTCCTCAGACAGTAACTGGAACTGTTAGGGGAGACATCATTAATTATTTAATGCATTAATTCCAGAGAGCAGGATAACTAATAAAATACACAAGTATTGCTTTTCCTTTTCTTACAGAACTGATATTCTTATTTGGCAGCACTATTAGAACTCTTTTAAGGAATGGGAGAATTAAATCTCCTTTTCCATGTAATTACTGGACTGAATGGAATAGAAGTTTACTATACCACACAGTGATAAAAAGTAGGGAGAAACCTGTTTTTGTCATGATTGGCTGAGTCAGTGCAGAAAAGCCTTAGGCCTGCAGCTTATGAATCATCCTTTAGCCATATTGAAGGGCTAGCTATTTATGGAGTGAACAAGGGAGAACTAATGCAATATATTTTAGAAGGGAAAAAGATTTCTAAGCACCCTAAAAGATTTAAAAAAATATTGCAGAAGGGAAGGAGAGGGGAGGGAAGGGAAGAAAAGGAAAGGGGAGGGGAGGGGAGGGGGGGAGGGAAAGGAAGGGAAGGAAGTAAACAAAACAATGAAAAGGATAAAGCTACAAGGGGTGTGGGGATGCTGAAGTAAAAAAAAGGAATTAAATCATTCATTTCTAAGAGAAAGTGCCATTAGTGAAATAACACTTTGTTTCTGAAGTACAGAAATACATTACAGAAAGAACTTGCTTAGTAACCATGATTGGGACCAGCAACCTCATCACTTAGCACTGTGGTTGTTATGCAGAGACTCCCATAACCATAACTTATGACCACACCTCCATTTTCATCATTAAGCAAAGCAACAGGTCACTGCAACTTACACTCTTACTTCCATGTGTTTCATTATTTCTGCTTGTTACAAGCGCATTGACTCTGCTTGTTGCTTATGTGCAAAGCACATAAATGGTGATCCTGTGATTGTGTGATGCTGTGAGGATTGTAAATATGAGATTTGGTTACAAAGCTGTATTTTTTTAAAAAAAAATCATTGTTATTTTGAAAGATAATTAAATGAGGCAGCTGGTAGAATGGTCTACCTCTAAAAGAGAAAATGGATGACAATTAAGTATAACCTAAGCAATTTTGAATATTACTACATACAACACAAACACGCACATAACACTTTGACACCTTTTCAAAAGATTGTGAGAGCAGTGATGGATTTCAAGTCTTCCTCTTATTTGAGGTTGGTTCTCTTCATTCCTAAATCCAATTCTGCCCCTTTATTACTTTAGGAAACATTTTATGCTCACCAATATCCTGAATTCCCAATCTCCATGCCAGAAATGGAGTTCGATTGAAAATTTTGGAGGCAGAAAATTACAGACAAAAGACTGGCCTCAAGCAAGTTAAAATCCATCCTGTAACACCACCCTATTCCTCACCAAGTCTGGCATTGGAATGAGTTGAAAAACAGCCAAAAATTATGTACAACTTTAAAAGGGAAGACTGACAAAGTTGTTCAATTCAATTTAGGGAGGTTGTTGATTTCATTAAGGACACCTACATTTGGCTCCTAACATTTTTGTAAACTAAACACTTATCAGATGTTTTTTTAAATGATGGTTAAAAACATCTCCAGATAACCAACAATTAACAATAGAAAGACAAACACAACAGCAGCAAGAGAAAAGGATTGAATATTCGTCATGCAAACTAGAAATTGAGCTTAGTGTTTCTAATCAAAATAAGACATCTTTATGTATAAATCATGAATCAAACATGTCTTGCTTTCTGTGGCATTTTTATAGAACAGAGTAATTTTACTGACTGGTAATATGTTAGAAAAGAAGCATGTATGCTGCAAAATAAAGATACATTTAATTATCATAATTAAGCTTTAAGACTTATCACTGTATACAGTAAATTGCATTGTATTAAAGATAAATTATCCAAAAGACAATTAAATAACTAATTGTCCTATTTTAAATACATTCTCAAAGGCCTTAGAGGTTTTTTTACAATGCTATTTTACTAATAAAAGTATAAATTGCATTATTTATGTCATATTCTTTACAGTGCAATTAATTTGGTAGCATTATGTTTTATAAACAAAGCACAATTGCAAGAGCCTTCTATTAAATAGAGGGCAAGATTAGAGCAGATTCACTAGCTGAAAAGCTTCTTGTGGCACATACATTGCTGATATGCCTCCATTTCCACCAATATCTTCTATTGATAAAACATATTGCAAGAAATAGGCCAAAGTACAGAATGCACAGGGGCACAATGGCTCAGCAGTTAAGATACTGGGCTAGTTGGCTGGAAAGCTGACAGTCCCAGTACGATCCCATGTGCCATACAATGGGGTGAGTTTCTGTTACTTGTCCCAGCTTCTGCCCGCCTAGCCATTCAAAAGAATGCAAATATGAGTAGATAAATAGGTACCATCTTGTTGGAATGATAACAGCATATAGTCATGCTGGCCACATGACCACAAAAATGTCTTTGGACAATGCTGGCTCCCTCTGCTAAGAAATGGAGTCAGACACGACTGGACAAGAAAACCTTTACCTTTATAGAATATAAACAAAGTTATGCAATATTCCATAGTCATGATATATCTGATTCATAATCCGAGATGGGTAGATTATGAACGACAGAGTTCTAATTATTTATTGTGAACATGAGCAATTAAAGTGAAAAACCTTTTCTTACCCTTAAAGTTTACTGAAAGCTAAAACAAATGAAGGACTGTCAATCTGTGCCTTGCAGGCTACATACAGCTTCTGAATCTGGAGGTTGTAATATCATAATTTGGAAGATAAATCACAGAAACGTGGTTATTTCTTGTTTTTCTTGTTTTTCAAGATTAAGAAAAGAAATGGGAACGTGAGGCTTTTAGGAGACAAAATGTTCCCATTTCCACCTTTAAACCACTTCCAAAATCATCTTTGAACCACTTCCAAAATCACCTCCAAAAACCCAAATTGTTTTGTGGCCACTTCAGAGCAGCAAAATAAAGACTCTTTTTCTCCCTGTTCTCATTTTTATCTTTAATTTCTCTTCAAGGAAAAGAGAACAAGAAAGGATACAATGGGTTCCTGAAGCTGAGATCTAGTCTACAAGACTTTGTCTATCCCTACTGTATTTCTTCAAGATTCAATTATCTTAACAGGAGCCCAACTTTACATCTGCAGATGACATCTCTGAAACTAATGGCACTGCAGGATGCAGAACAGATAAGCAAGCCAGCCTGAACATGCTGAATCCTGAAAATGTGGATGTCTCTTTAAGCAAACTATGGAAGTGCCTAGTTGAAAAATATATTTCTGTGAAGAAATGCAAATGTCTTAAGGCCAAACAAATACAGTAGTCTCCAAGGGTTATCTGGAGGAGGCCCAGAGTTACCCTAAAGGGGAGATCAATGGCAGAAAAAATTAATAAATCAATTAATTTTTTAAAAAGAGAGAGAGAGAGAGAGAGAGAGACAGAGGGGCAGAGCTGGCGTCACGACGATACGGCATGCGATCTTGGAGGTCTGAGATCGCTGCCGATATCTTTGCTCCTGGATGGTCCAATTGGATCTAAACCATCCCGAAGAGATGGTGAAAGTAAAGAGCTCATCATGTCGATCCCAGGGATACCACAAAGTCCCTGGTAGATCCAGGAGAAGCTCTTTTTGCCAGCGGCAAAGAGGCAGCCATTAAAGCTGCTGAAGTTGGGACAGCTCCGAAACGAAAGAGAACGGAAAGAGAGAGTATGCTGGTTTGGTGAAAATTTTTTCTTTATTCTAAGATTTGAAAGGACACCCTAAGGAAAAGAAAGAATCTGTAAAAGTTTTGAAAGAAGTGACTAAGCGGTGATTTTAAACAGGAATGTCAAAGTAATATTTTTATTTTTATTTTTTCTCATTGCTGGATTTTCTACACACGATCTTATATTTTGAAACTAGACTGGTTTTTTCTCTTCTTTTATCTATTCTTTTTCTCCTTTTTGATTTTATAATATTCTAGGCTAGAGACTCCCTTTTAGTTATTTTTTTTTAATATCTTTTTCTTTTTTCCTTAATTCTTATTATATTTTGCTTGGAAAAGGAGGGGGAAAGTGAAAGCAAAAGAAACTTTGTAACACTGCCAACTAGAGTCTTGGAAATATTCTATTTATCTTTTGACCAGACAAAGCTGAGAAAGAACTGAGACTTCTTTCCAAGGACATTGCTATTTGATAAGATAGAGGGAAGAGCTGGAGTCTGGTGTTGAAGCTTATAGGAAAAGAAAAGGTGATAAGTCTCTGGAGAAGAGAGTTATAACAAGAGCCTTGGATAATTAAACAAAGTGCAGTGTGCTCTTTTTATTTTTTCTAAGCTGCACTACCCCTCCTCATCAGTTTACTTTTTGTAATAGCTATTTGGATTTTTGGCCCTTTGGAACTTGTCTTTGTCTTTGTTTTTCTTGTCTTTGGAAGTTAAATTTCTACGCTTGCTCTTTATTTTAAAGGAAAAGCTTTAGCATTAATGATTTTCTTCCTTTTCTTTTTAAGGGAGTAGTCTTTTTTGTCTTTTTTTCCCTCCCCCTCCCTGGTATTTTTGTCTTTCCATCTACCTTCCATATTAGCTTTTTTTCTTTTTTCTTTTGTTTATTTTTCTGGCCTTCTTTTTTTTTCCTTATGCATCCTTTTATATTTGAGACCTGTTAATTGGATTAAGGTGTTGTAGAACCTGAAGAATTTTCCCTTTCTCTTTTTTAGCTTTTTATTTTTCATTTTTCCGCCTTTTTTAGGATTTTACAACTTTTTCTTTTTTGTATGTGTTTATGGGCTTTTCCTTCATTTTTGAATTTTTACTGCTATCTAACCAATTGATTGGATTAAGGTATACAAGAACCTGAAGAATTTTTTTTCTTTTTTTATTATTATTACTATTTGGCTTCTTTTTTCCTACTATTTTTATTTGGAATTGCAATTGGTTATTTCGCAATTGGATTAAGGTCTAGAAGAACCTGAAGATTTTGAATTGCTCAAAATGAGTAGGAAATTAACAGCCCCTGGTTCCTCAACTTCTACTTCTTCCTCTCCACCATCTGGAGGACAACGTTCAATACAGACAATGTTACGGCAAGAAAAAGAACAAGAAAAAGTGGCCCTGCAGATGATTATGCAAGGAATTCAAAATATTCAAACAAGAACAGAGAATATTGAAAAGAGAACAGAGCACATCGAACAAAGAACAGGGAAAACCAATGAAAAGGTAGAGAATATCCAACAAATGATGATGAAGTACGATGAGAGACTCCAAAAAATTGAAGAAGATAAACAAAGAGACAAGAAGATTGGAGATATTGATAACAGATTAACTGTGGTTGAACAAGATAAAAGTGGTATGCTTAGATGGGAGATGGACAGATCAGAATTTTATCTTAGATTCCAAAACAGAGGAAGAAAAGGGACAAAACCTAGCTGCGATAATGATAGAAATATTGTCTGAAGCTTTGGAAATAACTGAAGAGAAGATGATGGATGGATAGATGAGGTCTATCGAGTCTTCACGAGATATACAATGGGAAATAGCTTACCAAGAGAAGTTCAGATTTACAAAGAAAGCCATTAAAACGCAAATATTGCAAGTGGCAAGAGAGAAAACATTGAAATACAAAGACAAGGAGATTGTAGTCTTGAAACAAGTACCCAGAAGAATGAGAGAGATGAGAAGAGAATACCGATTCCTGACCAAAATGCTACTTAAAAAAGAGGTGAATTATAGATGGCTGATTCCAGAAGGTTTAATGTTCACGTGGCAGGAACAGAGATATAAAATTGACTCAGTTGAGAAAGCTGAATCATTTAACACAGAATTTTTTAGAGGAAAAGAGGAAGAGGCAGAAAAAGAAATTTCACTAATTGAATTCCAAGAGGACTGCCAAATGACGACTGAAAAAGAAGAAGGTGCAGTAGGTGGAAAGGAGGAAGCCAAAGAACAATGTGAACCAAGATGTACGAGAGCTGTTAAACCTAACTACAAAATATAACCATGGAAGAGAAAAAAATGATTACAATTAATATAAATGGATTTAACTCAGCTGTTAAAAGAAGGAAAACCTTCCATAAATTAGAGAAATCAAAATTTGATATAATCTGCCTACAAGAAGTACATATTAAAAAGCAATATGAACAATTGTTGATACAGCCAAAATTAGGGAAAATATTTACTTCCTTGACACAGTGCAAGAAAAGAGGAGTGGTTTTATACATTAAAGATATTACCCCAAAGAAATTGATTTATACTGATGACGACAGAAGAATACTAATGGTGGAAATAATGGACAATAATACATAAACACTCCTGATTGAAATATATGCCCCGAATGACAAACAAGAAGAATTTTATAAAAAATTACGTATCAAAATAATTGAACTGGACTATGCTAATATAGTTATGATGAGAGATTTTAATGGAATTGTAGACAATAAACTGGACTGTACATTACAGAAAACAATAAAGCAAAACAGAAAGACTAAATCTTTTTTTAAAATGGTAGATGAAATAAACTTAAAAGATACATGGAGAGAAAGAAATGCTAAAACCAAACAATACACCTTCTACTCAAATAGACATTTATCATGGTCCAGAATAGATATGATATGGATGTCAACAGAATTGTTAACTAATATTCAAGAAATAAATATTGAAACAAGTACTTGGGCAGATCACAATCCAATGACAATTAAATGGAAAGGACAAAGAAGAAGATCTAGATGGACGTTAAATAATACTATTTTAAAGGAAAAAAGACTTCACACAGTGGATGGAGAAAGAACTGGCTTTTTTCTTTAGAGAAAACAAAAAAGAAGATACATCAATCCAGAACATATGGGGGCATATGCCAGAGGCTTGATAATAGACTATACAAGGAAAAGAAATATCATGAAAAGACTAGCCTCTAAGGCATTAGAGGATCAGTATAAAGGACTTGAAAAAGAGCTACAGAAAATGCCACAGAAAAAGGACATTAAGTTAAAAATGGATATAACCAAACATAAAATGGGTCTAATAGAAAAAGAAGAACTAGCACAGAAAATTAGAGGTGCTAAACAGAACTACTTTGAAGACGCAAACAAACCAGGTAGATGGTTAGCATACAAATTGAGAAAGGAGAAAGAATCAAGGAAAATATTGCAATTAATAGACGACCAAGGCCAAGTTTGCTATGGTAGTAAAGAGAAGAAGGAAATCATATGAGACTATTATGGGAAACTATACACACAAGAGAATATTGATGAGGAAAGAGTTAAACAGTATTTACAGAATGCTAATCTACCCCAGATACCTAAAGAGATTGAAACAATGTTAGAAAGCAATATAATGATGATGGAGTTAACTGAAGCACTTAAGAAACAAAATAATGGAAAGGCACCAGGCCCAGATGGACTTCCAGCAGAATTTTACAAAACATTACAAGAATAATTGAATTTTCCATTGCTAGAAGTTATGAATGAAGTTATGTTAAAGAAGAGGATACCTAAATCATGGCCAGAAACTTATATTACACTTGTTCCAAAAGAGGAGACCGATCCATTACAAAGAATATGTGATCAAGACAAAAGGAAGAACTGGCAGATCTATTGAAAATCCAGGTCACGAATAAGATCAAGTACTTGGGGATATATTTGACAGCAAGATGCAGTACACTAAAAGAGAATAATTATATCAAATTTAAGCAGCAGATAGCGCTAGATTTGGTGAAATGGAAAAATTTACAACTGTCATTAATAGGGAGAATATCAACAATGAAGATGAATATATTTCCCAGAATTTTATATTTGTTCCAAACAATTCCAATTTGGTTTGGAAGAGATTACTTTGAAGATTTAAATAAAATTGTGTTGAAATATATATGGCAAGGTAAGAAAGTGAGAATAAAGTTAAAACTTTTGCAAGATGCTAGAATAAGAGGAGCATTTGGTTTGCCTAATTGGGAGTTGTTATTACCAAGCTACAAATTTGATGTGGGTTAAGGAATGGATAACATTAAGAAATACTAGATCGTTGATATTAGAAGGACATGATCTGTTGTTGGGGTGGCATGCTTTTTTATGGTATAAAGGAACTAAAACACAGGGGTATTTTAGAAGACATTATACATGGGAGTCTCTGTGGTTAAACTGGGACAAGATTAAAAGACAATGTTATTTGAAAATTCCAGTCTGGCTATCGACTATTGAAGCATTTTCTTATCCTATAATATACAAAAAGGAACAAAGAGTTAGATATGGTGAAATACTGAATGAAAAGGGTGAACTTAAATCTATGCAAAAACTAGAGGAACAAGGTATAAAGATGAATTGGTTTTCATATGCGCAAATACATTCGAAGTATGATAAAGATTCTAAAACAGAAGGTTTCTATGATAAACTGACTGACTTAGATAAGATTTTGACAGGTACTGATGAAAAGGTGATTAAAAAATTGTATGGATATTTATTAGAAATTAAATTAGAAGAAGAACAAGTTAAAGAAACTATGATTGTTTGGGGGAAGAATTTTGGATATGGGATTGATCTAGAGAAATGGCAAAAACTGTGGTCTCAAAATTATAAAATGACAATGTCAACAGCATATAAAGAAAATTTGTATAAGATGTTTTACAGGTGGCATTTCCCCCCAACAAGAATAGCAAGAATGTTCAAGAATAAATCCGAAAAATGTTGGAAATGTCATCAGACACCTGGCTCATATTACCATATGTGGTGGACATGTGCGGATGCTAAAAAATATTGGACTAAAATCCACACATGGTTGGAAAAAATGACAAAAAAGCATATAGATTTGAAACCAGAGATATTTTTATTGGGAATTTTACCTGAAATATATAGTAAAGACTTGAAATACCTGATTGTAAATGTATTAACAGCAGCTAGGATTGTATTTGCTAAAAACTGGAAAAATGAGAAAACACCATCACAGGAGGAAATCTTTAAGAAAATATTGGAATGTGCTGAAATGAGTAGATTGACATTTGAAATTAGAGAACAAGATGATAAACAATTTTATAAAATTTGGGATCTATTCTATCAATGGTTAGACAATAAAATATAGTAATGAAATATGTAGATTCTTAGAAAATAATAAATATATAAAGATGTATTCTTTTCTTATTATATCTACAAAATGATTTTAGGATAGATTTGGGATGATATTTTGAACTGTCATAAAACAAATTAAGTAAAATATGATTATTTTGTAAAACATGAATGAATAAAAGTATAGTTAAATGATTGATTAATAATGATATTAATGTATTTAATATTTGATTGAAAATACAAGAGTATGTACAATTTAATTGTAATTGAAGACTATGAAATGGAAGCACAAAACAATTTGTAAACCAACCGGCACCCTGTATGTATATATATAGAAGATGGCTTGATGTTTTTATGTTTTGTTTGTTTATGTTTGTTTTAAAAACCAATAAAAATTTTTTAAAAAGAGAGCGAGAAATGAGACCTAGGTGCTAGATTTTGTTCTCCTATCTCACACAATCTTCAGTTGCTGACTACAAAATGATTGCAGCTCCTATTCTATCTAAAATAGCTCCTATTCTACCTAACATAACATAGTCAAGAAAGCATGCATTTACTTCATACTTCTGCTGCTAATGATGTGGAAGACACAGGTGGTTCCTGCTCATATTACTGAACTGAGATTGAGCTGTGGAGATGTGACTGTTTGGGGGGGAAATCCATATGAAAATTAGTATGATTCAAATCAGTTATATTAATATTGATGTTATGGGTAGTGCTCAGATGGTTATTGGAACCAGAATTTCCATCAAATAAGTAATAAAGTCATAAAGCACAACAACTATTTAGCAATGACACTTCTGATACTTTTTGTTGCCATTGTTAAGTGTATCCCATGATGTCATTAAACAATGCTTAATAAGCATGATGCCATGTAGTCACCATTTGCAGTCTCCTGCCAGCTGCTCCATTGACTTTGTCGAAAGCAAGTAGTTGAAGGTCGCAAATGGCAATCATTTCACTGGGTCACTGCAATGTTTTAATTGTGAGCCAGTCATCAAGTGCCTGGATTGTGATTATGTGATTATGTGGATGTTCTGGATGCAACAGCCAGAACTTCAAGGATGGGTTGTAGTCCTAACTTTGAACTGTCACTAAAAGATTGGTTGTTGAATGATGACTACCTGTATGCTCAATTATTGGGGCTATTTTGCTTGATGCAAACATCTTAGTCTATTTTTATGTATTTGATTTGGCTTATAATGCATATAAGCAAACTGAAGCTTTGACATGTAGAGAAAAAATATATTAGAATGTAGAAAACAATGATTGATATAGGCAATAAAAATAGTGTGCAACAGCAATGTACTTTGAGTTTCTCAATATTTTCCGATCATCTGAAAACCAAATATTACACAAGTGTCAAATCATCTGTGGTACCTCATATGGAAAATTTTTCATGGAATTGTTTACTCCAGAAAATCTTCCAGGGATAATGTTCCAGTCCACATCTCTGTTCTACAGCATTGATATCTGCTGCTCTATGGATGGGAATATCAGCCATTCCTTAGTTATATATTTATTTGGCTATCCAATTCAAACAACATGTTTCTGGGTAGTACAAAAATCAGCAAACAAAACACAACAGAAAAACACCACCCATAAGTAAACAAACAAACAAAAAAAGAATTAAATGATGCCCAGAAGTTAAGATGTGGTGTATGCCACCACTTGGAAACTCTGCTTACACTGAATCAACCATTCAAGGAAAAAGCCAGTTCTTATCCAGTCTATCCAGTTTTATCATAAAGATGGCACAATCAGGTCCAACCATATAGTATAGTGCGGAGGGAAGATTGTTCCAAGGATAGGACTTGTTCTCCTTTACCTGCTCCCCCTTCAGGCTGGATTTATCCATCTCAAAAGTTGGTGCTAGTTAAGATAGTCTAGCATGCTATGAATTCTTCAAAGCTAGGAACTAGTAACTAGCAAGAGGAATGTCAGTGAAGAAGTAGTAGAGATGGCAAGAAATTACAGGGGTATCTGAGACAATACACTGAAGAGTAGTATCTTTCTACTGCATAGGCAATGAATCATAAAGCGCACCAACGTGCCTCACCGTCCCTGTCCTATTGTTTCTCTTATTCTTTTATTTTTCTTATATGTAACCATTTCATGTATTCACAACTATGTATACATTTATACTTATTATCTTGTAAACAATTGGCAAATCAAATAAATAAATAAATAAATAAATAAATCATGGTGGCCAGCTACTTTATGCTGACCAATATGTATACGGGAGCTGTGAGAATAACCTTGGGAGAAAGGAGGAAGACCCACAGCCAGGTAAACAGTCAGACAAAAGATATCTCAGGTCACAGAAATAAGGTGTCTCTGAATGGACCCTCTCTAATTTTCTGGAAATTAAAGGCAAGAAAAGGGATATGGGCTTTCAGACTTGCAAGAGTCTATTAAATTAACATTACAATAAATGTAGTGTTAATATTCATGATTTTAATTTCTTGTCTGGAAATTGTTCTGTCCTATTGTTTCTTTTTATTTTTCTTATAATTATCTATCTCATGTATTCAAAATGTTTATTCTTATACCTGTATTTTGTTAGCTATTGACAAATTAAATAAATACTAAATACCTTGAATGGCTGACATTATGAAAAATAGGAAGCTACCTTCTAAAATAAGAACAAATTTGTCTATTTTCTCTCACATCATTAATTGGCTCTTTCTGTCAGTGCTCTACATTATAGCTCTGAAACCCATTTCAGCAAATGTGTAAGTAACCTCATTTCTTTTTCATCATTATAAGTACTGATTTTAAAAAACTGGTTTTAAAAGGTGTCCTTGTGGTCCATTTCTCAACTCCTTTCATGAAAAGATAAACGAATAGTGGAAGAGACTGAGCAGAGAGACTCCGTAATTAAAGGCATGAGTCAGCCTTTAACTTAAAGAATTTTACATATCAGTGATTTCACAGTGAAAGAGAAAAATATATATATATGATGAACTGTCTTATTGAAATGAATTACCTGAAAGTTTAAGAACATGTACTTTTTCAGTCTCAGTCTAAAATGAGCTTAGGGGAAACCAACAGCTCTGAATAAGTGCAATATTATTTATTTCTGAATCAAATCAAAGGAAGCTGATGGAATTTTTATGTGACACAATTATGCTTTTCTTCCTCTCAACACAGATAGACAGTTTGAAATAGATTGCTGCTTTACTGCACAAAATAAATGATTCTTGGTTACCCATTTAAAATCACTTTTTGTAAATGATATACATTTTGTCCTCATGTTTAATCCATAATTATTCCTAAGATTTTCTACTGTCATATTGCTATTAGTTGAGACTAGACAGGTATGGTTTACTTTTGCATTTTCTCCACTTCCCAAATCATTAATGCTTAGGTTTTTTTTTTAATATGATCCTCATTTGGGATAAAGTGGGGACGACTGGATGGAGCTAAGCATTTATTGCTCAGATGCCTTTCCTGACACCTACACAAAGTTTACAGTAGATTTTTTTTTTGGGGCACCCTAGAAGAGCAGCTACCTAGGACTGAACTCTTAACCTTCTGAGTGGGAGTCGAGTGTCTTCACCATTAGGCCACCATACCACTCAATTAATGCTTATCATGTGCACACTAAATAAGCAATTGTGTGAACTAATGCAAAGGCATGTGAAGTGTACAGGCAGTCTTTTAAATATAGAAACTCACAACTTCCTCATTTCAGACATCTTAATTGGCTCAATAAAATGCTTTTTTTCAACTCTTCTGATGCTTGTCTATGAATAGAAGATCTATACTTGTCCATGTTGCATTTATTGAAGAAAAAGTAGTCAATTTGTTATTTTTAGTTTGCTTCTTGAAACCTCTCAAACAATTAGCCCAAGCAGAAACATCATTATTCATTGTGATGTTTTGCTCCCCAAAAAATTGCTTGGCATCTAGATTATTTGCTTTGAAATAGCAGATTGTTTTCCACAGTTTGCTTTTAGTACTAAAATGATTTTCTTTTCAATTTCTTAACATGTCACCATTAGTAGAAGCAAAGACATGGAAAATGAAAGGAAGTGAATTCACTTTTAATATCAAAGCCATTATGGCATGCCTCGTCCCAAGTATACAGCAAAAAGGTATGCTAAATAGAAAAGAACACACATACAAAAAAAAGGCAATTTGACTTGAAGGGAAAAATATAGAATAAGATATAGATCCATATGCTACTCCTTTTGAGTTTATAAGATAAAACCCTTTGGAGAACCTGTGAGAGAAACAGGATGAAGAGGAAACTGTTAGGGAAATAGAAGATTTCTATTTTATAACTGCCCTTGTACCTTTCCAATGTACCATTATTGCTTGGCTGAAAACATGCAGCACTATAATCTGTTGACATCAACAAAGTTGGGTCAAAATTTGTGTGGGCTCAAAGTAATATCTACCCCTGATACGTTTATATGAACGTTTATATACCCTCGATTTCCAGGAACAGCTATAATTTCATGGGGTAACATATATGCAATAGCCAGTTATAGTCCATCCCTCCAACCCTAATTTCTGGTGATTACCAGGATAAGTCCCTGCAGTCATGTTGGCAACACTTTTGAAAATAGCTTGCCACCATACCAAGTCTAAATATATAAACATCCTAATATAGAAGCTTCATCATGGAGATCAGTCATCACTTGGTCATTAGATTGCACAAAATGACAGTGGTAATTTATCATTGAGATTCATTCTTAGTATAAAATACAGTACATTTACTATATAACGGCAACATGGAAATCAAAATGAATAAAAGGAATTTTAAATCAGCAGTCTTAAAAGGGTTATATGCTCCATAACTTTCTTGGGAAGATGGACTAAGAAATGATTTATGGAAAACCAATATAAAGCAATATATACATTAAAATTACACACACATACTATATACTATACGATACTATATATATACATGTTGAATAGAAAAAAGATAGTTATTGATGTATGTATGTATATATGTAGTATGTATGTATGTATAAATATGTATATGCAATGCATACATGTCTGTATATATAGACATGTGAACACACAAACACACACATTCACCCAAGGTTATTTGTTTTCACAGACATACACATTCACCAACTAATCAGTGATGGGGAAAAAAATGTCTACTGATGATTCCCTAGTGAAAAGGAGAGTTTTGGAATGCTTCACATTTTTACAGCCATTTATGGCACACTGTGTACATAGCAGTGCTCTCCAATTCATGACTCAGCATGAGAAAGGTAGCTCATATACAATTAATTACCTTGAGCCTACCAATCCTATTTTTGCTGTTCCAAGCAATCTTCAAAACTAGTTTATTGTGCTACTCCTCCCCTGCCAAAATAATATATGGCTATAATGTGTAACTCTTGGAATGTGTCAGGTTGGTAAATTAGAAATTGTGCATGGCTGGCAGGCAGAAATATTTTCCATACGTGAATTACCCTTCTCATTTGGCTGGGTTAAATTCACTGATTGTATTATAAGTTCTGCTGGTAAAATGATTTAAAAGATTGGTTTGGTAAGAACTTTGAGAATATAGTATCATACTGGAAGGTACGAATGTACTGTATGTCTGTATTTTAATCCCAGGTCTTTTATTCATGTTCTGAATAAAGGGGTTTTGTTTTTGTATTCTTAGCTGCATATAATTTAAATATTCATGAGAAGGCAGGGGGCGGCTAAAATCAACTCCCCTGGAAGATTCAACCATCATCAATTGTAGGTTCCCAAAGAGAAGGCACAGTGTTTTCATTTGAAATTTACATTTGTTTTGAATTACCTGATGTCTTACTGGTTGTATGAATATGAGCTATACTACATTTGAAAGTTTTCCTATTGTGCAAATGTTTAAGTTATTATGCAAGTGGGGGGTCTTGGAGGTAGAGCTATAAAGACTGTGATTAAACTTACTGGGATACAAAATGGCAGCTTTTTAGCTGCCAGACCATTCATCTACAAGAGGAATTTTATACAATTAACTATTTACATGGTTTCCTAAAGCACCAACCCCTTCATATACACTAACAAAATAAGTTTGTTAAGCTAAATAAGTATTACATGTTACTGGATGAATAAAACAAATGGAGGATTAATCTTAATATTTTCTTCTAATAAAAGTCCATTTTACAACTTTCTCTTTGAATCAAATGTCAGTTATTTTAAAGATGTGTGAAACTTCCTATCAATTTCTGTGACCTTATCTAAACTCCAATTATCTACTTCAAAATTCCACAGGTGTCTTATTTGAGAAAAACAATCCCTGAATCAATTTCAATGTTTAGACAAGGTAAAATAAGAGGATTGAATAATGTTTCTTATTTTCTAAGAAACATTTGGGTTTCTTTTAAAAGTAATACATCTCATAAATCAAAATTTCATCATTTGCCCTCATACATTTCAGAACACAACTGTAGGTTTTCAGTGCAGAAAACTTTAGGCAAGTAGGAAACAATTTATTCAGCAATTCATCAATTGAGTCTTATGCCGTTGTCTTTTTCCATACAAAATGATAAACACTACCAGTAATCCTATTGCATTGAAGAATGGAAAAAGCTCAGCTGCAAATCACAGAATGCAGAATAAAACACAGTTCCACCTTTCAGGATATTGTTTCCTCTAGGGATATAAATGAAACTTTCTAAAAATAATGCTTACATAGTTCAGTGAATGCATCATATACATGCTAAACCAACCTTTGTTTTTATTTTGACAGGTTGGAAGATATTTTCTTACTCCAACAACTAACTCTTTCTTAAAATGGACCAAGTGCAATTCCACTGCCACATATAAGACAGTTGAAAAAAGGAACAGGACAAGAATTGAGTTAAAATTAAAAGGAAGTAAATTCAGCTTAATAATAGACAAATAAAATCAAATTGCTTCATTATTTGAAGACAGATTTGTCATTGTGATAATTTGCTGTAATGGCATCTGAGAAGATTTTTGAGGAATGAAAGGAAGCAATACACATAGGGAATAATCAGATAAAAGGCGAAAAGCCCACAGCTGTTTAATGGTCAGAGAAAGAAACTTAGAAATGACAGATCCTAAACAGATCAGGCTGCAGAAAAAGATGGAAGATTTGCATTTTTAGACTAAGATTCTGTTAATGTTAATTACAATAAAGCATAGATTCTGTTAATATTAATTACAATAAAGCACAATTAGCTCAACTGGTTGTATTTCCTGTTTGGTTTACCTGTGGAACTCTATACCACCTACCATATGAAGAAAGGTAACTTTCCAAATACCACTGTTGCATTTTTAGAGAATGATTGTGATGGAATTTAGTTGTTTGGATTCCTAGGAAGGATGGGATGCATTCCAGATGAATAAGAGGCAACTCAGTTCAGATATTTTACATAAGAGAAAGAGGGTGAAGATAGCCCCTTCCTAATAGACCTCAGAATATTTGGTAGATGCAGATAGTAGAGTAGAGTAATCTGGAAAGATTGATATCAGGCCCCCAAACCAAGAATAACATGTGGTAATTCTTCCATGTTGATTTAAAAAAAAATCTGAAAGAAATTGCTAGGAAAAAGAAAAGGCATTGGTTACATACAGAAATAAAAAGGAGTTTGAGATTTAAAGTAAGGCAAAAGGTTACTTGAAAGTAAGACATAAAAGGAGAAGATGCAAGGTTTTGTCCTTGCTGTGTACCCACTGATGAGCCCACCTGCAGCTTGGGTTCAAGGCAAGTGAACTGAGGAGCAAGTTCCAGCTAACAAGGGAATCAATTCAGTGGGTAATTTGAGAGAGGATGAAGGCCAAGAGGTTGAAGAGGACATATAGTTTTGGAGGGATAGGACAGCAGATCATGAATAAGAGAAGTAATGGGCAGTCCTCTGGAATTTGGATCATACAAGAAGACCCAATAAGAGTCAAATAACCTGTTCTGTAACACTTATGAAAGACAACTGAGGTGGTTGAATTTTGTAAATAGCTTTGAAGTTGAACTTCTCATGGGATTCAAAGAAGAATTTACCTGATTATTCAGAGAGAAAGCGAGAGGGGGGAGGGTTCTTGAAATGAGTCTTTTAAGACTGGGTTGCATAGGTCATTCCCACTGAATTCAGTAAATTAATATTATGTAAAACTAGTCTTGCGTCTATGTAAATTTGACTGTACTTCTGTACAGTGTACAGTGGTGTAGCAAAATAGAATGATTCTCAAACTTTGGTTCTGAAAACAATAAGTCAAAGATATACTGTTTGTTCATAAATAAAAGTATCTGGATCTCAAGGGAGACATCTTAGATCACTCCCCCGTGAGAGGAAGGATAGACAGCAAGATTAATGAGACTAAATTCTATAGGACTAGAAGAGGAATTTTGTTTGGAATATCTCTGGGAGGAATTCAACTTTTGAATCCAGGAGCACCCTTCTGTGATGCAGCAGAACTGGCAAGCTATATATGAAAAAGAGTTACTTAGGAACTTCTAATTAACTATTTTATGTTAGTTTAAGGCCTTTGAACTCAAATTCTTTTGGGAACAATTACACTAAAAGCACAACTTCCAAACAATTAAGCTGATTTTATTCAGCATATAGTACTTTATTTGTAAAACACAAACACAGGTAGTATCCAAAGACATTACCTTTATTTTTGCCAAAAAATAAAACATAAAGTTCCCAAACCCTATATTATTAAGCATAAAAATTCATATTAAAACAAAGAAAATGGAAGAGAAGGGTTATAATTATAACCACATTATCTTGCTATTGTTTGCATATTTACAGTATTGCAATTTCCCCCTATGATCTACCTTCTTAAACCTGTATAAATCTATCTTTCTTTCTTTCTCTCTTTTCTTTTTCTTTCATATAATTTTCATTAATTTTTTAAAAAATAGAATAACCCAAACTACTTTTAAGAAAAAAGAAGACATTGAAAAAAGAATGCATGAAAAAAAGAAAAACAAAAAGAGTAAAGAAAGGAAAAAAAGATATGAAGTGACTTCTGATATTCTACATAGCAGTTATAAGTATATTTTAATCTTGTTCTCTAAAATTAGGTATGTTATTTTTCTTTCTACAATCTAACTTGTCTAATCATCAAACCCATAAATCACAAAGACCTGTGTAGAAAGTTTCTGACTAGAATAATGAAATCTTTGATCATAAAACTCAAAGCATGTGCACACATGCAAACAAATATATTTTATGAAGAAAACCAAATAATTCAATACCTCATTCTAACCACTGCATCACCATGGCTCCTTAATGAATTCCAACAAGCAATTTTTCACAAAAGGGATAGGAATTTCTTTTCCCCGTGGCTTTATAAGTCTTCAGCAGTCACTTTACAAAACTTTTCCTTGGATCAGAGAATTACTGAATTGGAGAAATAGCAGTATTGTGCAACGACTCTTCTCAGGCACAAACATTCCCTCTCTCCCTCCTTTTCTTCCTTTTTGGTATTCTTTGACTTTCTCAGGTATTCAGCATTATTAATAATGTATCTTATTTGTCTGGATTTTCTAAAGCAATACTGATCCTCTTCCACTGAATGATCCTAAGCATTATTTTGCTAGCATGTGAAATAAAGGATATTGCCCGGAGTCAACTTGTAGAGGAGATGGGTGGCGTACAAATTTAATAAATAAATAAAAAGTAAGTAAGTAAATAACTTGTATAATGTGCTTGCTTTCCATGTAGACTCACTGCTGTCATCTATGTCATTCTTCAGATTTGCTGGCATCGTTTTGTTAGAATCTACTGATTAATTTTAGATTGCTTGCCATATTTCTATAAATATTCCATTAATTCCTCTAACCTTGCAATTTGATGATGACTGGAGTACTGATTTAGCTTCATAGAATTAGAATTTCTTATAACTAAAAAAATATTGACATCCTTATAGAATTTCAGTATACTAATGTTATGTCTGTTTGATCTTCATTGAATCTGTATCTGTCTGGTTTTAGTATGGTATTTTAGAATATCAATTCAAGGCAGAAAATTTATTCTGAATTTAGAGATCTTTTGGAAGACTTTGCTAGATTTTCAGTGCCTGTTTCCATTTTCAGTAACTTTACAGTTGTTTTTCTAAATTGTTTTTTGTCTCTCAAAACTCTCAGAAATTCTTTCTTAAGCCCTTCCTGGAATACTTGTCTTTCTTGGCTTTGACTTCTCTTGTTCACAATTTTACCATCTGCTTTGAATCCTAGCTTGCTTTCTTCTGTTTCTTGGTTTTTGAAAGAATATCTTTTGACATCTTCCTTGATTTTATTCCCCATTTTAATTGATTTCCTATCTATTACTGAGATTTAGAACTTCAAGGTGTTCTTGAAAATAAGGGGTAAATGCCCACATTTCGGAAACTGGTTTAAGTTGATTTGGAACTTTCAGATGAGCAGTTCACAATGTGTTCTACTATCAGCTCCTGGCCATGTTTTTTTTCTCCTCTCATAACTATGAGATGTTGCTACCAGTTTGGCTGGCTCAAAAATGGGATGGACAGTCATGGGGATCAATGCCTATTAGCCTAATGGCAGCGTGACTGCCTTTGGAGGCTATCTTCTGGGAAGTGTGCAGTTGGCCACTATGAGAATGCTGGATTAGATGGACCCAGTGTCCAATTCAGCAGGGCTTTGCTTATGTGTTTATAACTGAGCTGTTCCATCTCCTTGAACCAATAATATAGTCAATTTGATTTCTGTCTGCCCCATCTGGTGCACATATATGCATACAGACATCATTTTGGCTGTTTGATGAATAAATTAGCAACAAAAAAATTGGATTGGCAGCTGATGTATCATTTTCCTGTTTTATTTATTTCTTAGCTCATACAGTCCAATTACAGTTTTGACTTTACTATTGTTCACTTTGGCATTCTATGTCTTCAATTGCTATCCAGTTGTTTTTCAAAGGACCCAGAAGCATGATTAAAACCCTATTGTTTTCCTTTTCTTTGTTTCCATATGGTTTTGTCATATCTGCCATTTCTATTTTTTTTTATTTCCTTGTTTTTAAGCATATTTTTAGTGATTTGCAAACTGCCCAGAGTCACTTGAAGTTGGAAACCATATAAATTGTTGTTGTTGTTGTTATTGTTGTGGTAGTTAATGTTGTTATTGTGCATCAATGGTTGGAGCATACATTTGAACAACCATCATATTAAAATCTGAAAAGTCTAATTTATATTCTATCATTGACTGATTTGCAGCCAAGGACTGTCTTTAAAGTCTTTGACTCACAGGTTGTCAGTTAGCTATACAGGATGTAGGGACATATTTGCCTCCCATCCTGATATGAATTCCATGAGAAATAACTAAATTTGCTTAAGGATCCATTCTGAAAGGCATATAGACGTTCCAAAGGTACACATCCCCTAGTTAAATAAATTTGGTTCCCCCACCCCACCCCCAGGATGACTCAAGCAGGCTTGTTTGTCAGCTTATGGATCTAATGAACAGCTTGCAACAGTTCTGAACGTAATTGGATTTACTCTCAAAAAAAAAAAAAAAAGAGAGAGAGAGAGAGAGAGAAAGAAAAGTACAGAAAAGCAATTGAATTAGTTATATTACTATGCCCTTGGGAAAGGACAACTTGTATTCATGTCAGAATGCTTTGCATGGTAACTTAGTGGAATTTTTCTGTCTTAAAAAAGGGGGCAAAACAACTCTGCTTCACCAGAATAATAAAATTTATAGTGCCTGCTATGTTGTGAAAAAGCTGTTCAAAGCACCAGGTTAAATTCACTGAGGCTATTGCCTGAAAGCTGCTAATAGCACCTGTATTATCACTTGAGTTTTGTGAATTGATTAGCTGTTTAATAATGAGAGCTTACAAAGCAAAGCACAAAGGAAGCTAAGAGTGAGACTTTATCTGTGTTGATAAAGTAATTAAAATTTGACCTGCTAGGATTAACAGAAAAGCTAATATAAGAGTTTTACTTAATTGTGTATAGTTTGTTTGCCATTTAGAATTGGAGCTTCATCCAACCTAATGTGACCTATAGGGGGAAAATTCTAAGCCAAAATGGAAGCACATTTTGTTCTGCAGCAATTAGATATTCATTTACATTTATTTAGTTTTTTCCCCATTAAAAATAGACAACAAAACAAAAAACAATCTCCCTCTCAGCCATACAAATAGGATGGAGAATTGGAAAAAAGTCCTCCTCCTCTTCCTACTACTACTACTTACTACTACTATACTACTACTTTCTTTCCCATAGGGATAAATAACTAAATTTATTATCCAAATATATTCCTTTGCTTTTTCCCAATGTTGCACACCAGATAATAGCCAATCTGCATTCATAGAGGCTCCATTATATTCAGTTCAGTACTGAAACATCAAGTAGACATAACTTAATAAGAGCCAGTTTTTAGGACACCCTTTTTCTAACTACAATCACACTTGATAACAAAGGCTACAAGTTTTCACCTATTATAAAAGTTCAGTTGGTCTAGCAAAGATACTACTGTATGGATCTGCAACTTCATATTATTTTTGTTTCCTTTTCTACATACTCCTTGTGCCCCATTGTGACTTCTGCTCAAAAATATTCTGCAGCTCTTGAAACAAGAAGTAAAAATAGGAGACTATGCATGACAAAAAAAAAACCAACAATACTTTTTTTTTTCTAAATTGCCTTCAACTTTCTATCTGTCTGCAGTCAAAACAGTCAGAGAGTTTCTGATCTTCTCTAAAACATGAGCTCACTGGAAATTCACCTGATATGTGCAGCCAAACCTTGATAGCTATTTATGTAATAAGAAAGCTATTTTGAAAAGATGCCATTTCTAGCAAAGCAACTCCCATGGAGTGGAAAGTATTTCTCTTCCACATGAGTGTGCTGCAACAATTTCTCTCTCAATTGGATTCATCATTACCTTTCCAAATTACATTTCCATAGAAGCAATAGCAGGTAGGGTTCTCACATACATCCTTATCTATCATTTGTGGTGGGTTCTTTAACGTTTTTGGGAGATAGGAAATAATGTTAAATTCTAACAAGAAAACAGATGTTAACCCATAATCTGATCTATGGATTTTAAACAGCTTCAATTTTGACTCACAATTGTCAATTAATATTCAGTTTGTATAAAGGAATTATGATAAATAAATTGCTCTCCCAAATACTTAAATACAAGAGCAAACTGAAATAATAACAAACATACTAATACCAAGTGTTACAGAAAAGAAATTGTAAGATTTTATTTAGTACTTAGCAACCATTTAAATAATATGGTCTTAAGCAGTCATTCATCATGCTATATTGCTTGCTCCAAATGAAAGATTATAAGAAAGGGTTTTTTTTAACCATACAGCAGTCAGACTTTCTGCTTTCAGTAAGAACAGAGCCAAGCACCTGCAGCTTAGAAATATGGGTAATTTGACACACATATATGTGTATGTATTTGCATTCCTGATGTGTGTGTGTGTTTATGTGTGTGTGTGTGTGTTTATGTGTGTGTGTGCTAAATATGTGTGTGTGAGAGAGAGAGAGTGTGTGTGTATATGTATGTATGTATGTATATGCTACACACAAACACACACACACACACACACACACACACACACACATATATATATATATATATATATATATATATATATATATATATATATATATATACATACATACATACATACATACATACATACATATATATATATATATATATATATATATATATATATATATATATATATATATGGATCTTTGGTTATTCGGGTTTTCTCCCGCGTAAGATTCAAAGTATCTAGGCAACGTTTCGATGAAGTCTCATTCATCATCTTCAGGCTTCTGTCTTCAGCTCTGTGCTTCTCAGAGTGATGTGAGCTTGCAGCTGCTTCTTCCTTTTAACTGCTAGTGGGGGTGTGACTTGATTGATTGAAGTGGGTAGTGATGCAGCTGCAGTGCGGCTTCTGGTCTGTGGTCGTGTCTCATCTTCTGTGTGGGTGTGAGTCTGATTTTTACGTGGAAGTGTGGTGGTGGCATCTTGTGTGGCCCTCGTGGGTGTGGGTCTGGTGTCATTCATCATGTTGGGTACTCGTCTGTTCATGAGGCGGGTTTCCAAATGGCTGGTAAGCGGGAGGTGTCATCTCTTTTATTCATGCTGTGTGGGCGTTTTTCTATCTCTATGGCTTCTCTGATTATTCTGCTGCTGAAGTGTTCAGTTTGGCGATAGTTCTGGTATTTTTAAAGTCAATCTCATGTCCTGTGGCTTTGAGGTGTTGGACCAGGAAGAGGTTGGTTCTTCTTTTTGATTGAGTTCTTATGTTCTTCAACGCGTGCACTTATTCTTCTGTTAGTTTGTCCAATGTATGTGGTGAGGCAGGCAGTGCAAGGGATTTCATATACTCCTTGGTTTTCTAACTCGATTTTGTCTTTAGGGTTTCTTAGGATGGTGGATATTTTTCTGTTTGTGCAGAATGCTGTTTTAATGTTGTGTTTTTGGAGGATCTTGCTGATTTTGTCTGTAGTGCCTTTTATATATGGGAGGAGGGCTTTGCCGTTCTCTTGTTCTCTGTCTTGGATTTTGATTGGGGTTTCTTTTTGGATTAGGTGGGTGATCTTCTTTCTTTGAAATCCATTGGCTGTTAGTACGTTGGTGAGAGTGTTTAGTTCGGTTTTTAGGTGTTGTTCATCAGCTAAGCATTTTGTTCTGGAGATGAGTGTCTCAGCTACGGAATTGATCTGTGCTGGGTGGTGGTGTGAGAGTGCGTGTAGATAGCGGTTTGTATGTGTTTCTTTTGGTAGATGGTGTGTCCTAGGGAGCCATTGGGTTTTTTGTATACCAGAACAAAATGCTTAGCTGATGAACAACACTTAAAAACCGAACTAAACACTCTCACCAACGTACTAACAGCCAATGGATTTCAAAGAAAGAAGATCACCCACCTAATCCAAAAGAAACCCCAACCAAAATCCAAGACAGAGAACAAGAGAACGGCAAAGCCCTCCTCCCATATATAAAAGGCACTACAGACAAAATCAGCAAGATTCTCCAAAAACACAACATTAAAAACAGCATTCTGCACAAACAGAAAAATATCCACCATCCTAAGAAACCCTAAGACAAAATCGAGTTAGAAAACCAAGGAGTATATGAAATCCCTTGCACTGCCTGCCTCACCACATACATTGGACAAACTAACAGAAGAATAAGTGCACGCGTTGAAGAACATAAGAACTCAATCAAAAAGAAGAACCAACCTCTTCCCTGGTCCAACACCTCAAAGCCACAGGACATGAGATTGACTTTAAAAACCAGAACTATCGCCAAAACTGAACACTTCAGCAGCAGAATAATCAGAGAAGCCATAGAGATGAAAAACGCCCACACAGCATGAATAAAGAGATGACACCTCCCGCTTACCAGCCATTTGGAAACCCGCCCTCATGAACAGACGAGTACCCAACATGATGAATGACCCACACCCACGAGGGCCACACAAGATGCCACCACCACACTTCCACGTAAAAATTAGACTCACACCCACACAGAAGATGAGACATGACCACAGACCAGAAGCCGCACTGCAGCTGCATCACTACCCACTTCAAACCCATCTGAGCCATACATGAAGCGAACTGACCCCCCACCATGAAGATGTGGCACGACCACGAACTCAAAGCCAAACAGCAAGATCCCAGCTCACCAGCTCAAATCCCCCAGCAGCTGGGACTAGCCTGAGCACGGCCAAGCCCCCACCTGAACAGAGCACGCCCAGCCAATCAGAACACGGCCAGCCCCCAACCAATCAGAACACAGCCAAGCCTCCAAGCAATGAGAACACACCCCCACCCAATCGGAATGCAGCCAAGCCCCACCCAGTCAAGTCACACCCCACTGGCAGTTAGAAGGAAGAAGCAGCTGAAAGCTCACATCACTCTGAGAAGCACAGAGCCGAAGAAGCAAGCCTGAAGATGATGAATGAGACTTCATCGAAACGTTGCCTAGATACTTTGAATCTTTACGCGGGAGAAAACCCGAATAACCAAAGATCCACATACAAATACCCGCAGAACAAATATATATATATATGTTTTCTTAAGTTTTCGCATGGTACTTACATGTATGGTGTTCGGCTTGGTTCGGGTATTCTCCCACGTCATTGTAGTTCTTTTAAAGTTGTAGCAACGTTTCAGCAGAATCTCATCTGCCATCATCAGGCTTCTGTTGTGTCCGTCTGTGGGTCAGACTTTTACAGTGGTTTCAGATTTAAATTTGGGGCAGCCTATTGCTGTGCCAGAATGGTTTTTCTTCATCCTGATTGGTTGGGAGTCTTGGTCTGTGTTTATTGGTCTCGGAGTTTGCTGTGTTCTGCTTGATGGGTGTCTCTGATATCTTCTGTCTGTTTTTGGCTCTTTTTGTATCTTGATTGGCTGGCAGCATTGTGTTACTTTAATGGAGGCCTTTAGTGCAGCTTGGCTTCGGGTAAATGGACGGCTATCATTAGTTAGGAAGCTGGGTTTCATCTGGGTGCCTGGTTGGGGTGTGTTTGAGCTGGAGGTATCAGGGGATCTGTTTGTGCCCAGGTGTTTGCCTGGCTTGTGGTGTGGAGATTTTTTGTTTGTGAGTGCAGGCTTCCAAATGATTGACAGCCTGGTGGAATCATCTCTTCTGTTCATGCTTTCTGGTCTTTTTCAATCTCTATGGCTTCTCTGATGACTCTGTGGCTAGGGTTTTCCATAGTGGCCAGGGTTTTGGTGCCATTGAAGTTGATGCTATGACCTGTAGCTTCCATGTGTTGGACTAGTGAGGAAGTGTGTTCCAGCTTTTTGACTGCATTTTTGTGTTCATCCAGGCGGTACTTATTCTTCTATTGGTCTGTCCAATGTATGTGGCCGGGCATGATGCACAGGGGACTTCGTATATGCCTTGGTTTTCCAGGTCAATTTTATCTTTGGGGTTGCTAAGGATGGCTGCTATTTTTCTGTCTGTTTTGAAGGCAGTCCTGATGTGATGTCTGTGTAGTACCTTACTAATTTTGTCTGTAGTACCTCTTATGTAGGGCAGGACAGCTGTTCCATAGGTCTGTTCATCTTCTGGGTCTCTATTATGTTTCAGTGTGTTTTTGTGGATCAAGCTGGTGATTTTGCTTTTGTGGAAGCCGTTGGCTGTCAGTACTTTAGTCAGGGTGCATAGTTCAGCCTTAATGTGTGTCTTGTCTGCCAGGCGTTTGGTTCTGGTAATTAGTGTTTTAGCCACGGAGTTTATCTGTGCTGGGTGGTGGTGGGATTGGGCGTTGAGGTAGCGGTTGGTGTGTGTTTCTTCTGGTATATGGTGTGTCCTAGTGTGCCATCTGTTTTTTTGTAGATTAGTACATCTAGGAATGGTAGTTGTTTGTTTGTTTCTGTTTCCATGGTGAACTTGATTTTGGGGTGTGCGCTGTTTAGGTGTGTTAGGAAATTGTTTAGGTTTTCTTGTCCATGGGGCCAAATCACGAATGTGTCATCGATGTATCTTAACCATAGTTTGGGTTTGAGGATGGCATTGGCCAGGGCTCTGGATTCGAATTCTTCCATGAACAGGTTAGCAATGACAGGTGACAGTGGTGATCCCATGGGGCTCCTTCTATTTGTTTGTATCTTTGTCCTTTGTATATGAAATATGTGTTGGTTAAGCAGTGTTCTGTTAGTTCCATGAGGTGTTTGGCTGGTTGGTATTTATTTTTGATGATTTCAAGGGTCTCTTTTATCGGGACTTGAGTGAATAGGGAAACCACGTCAAAACTTACAAGCAGATCTTCTTGCTCCACGTGTAGATCTTTGATCATTTCCAAGAAGTGGTATGAGTTTTGTACATGTGAAGCTGCTGTTTCAGCATGGGGCTGTAGCTGCTTTGCTAGGTATTTGCTAGGTTTTGTAGTGGTGCTCCTCTGGAGCTGACTATGGGTCTGAGAGGTATGCCTTCTTTGTGTATTTTTGGGAGGTCCGTATAGTTTGGGGCATCTGGAAGATTTCTCTCTGGGTATAATCGTGTGTTGGATCTCTTTGCTTATGTGGCTGGTTATAATTTTCTTCTTGGTTAATTTTTCCAGATATGTGGTTGGGTCTGTGTTTATGGGTTTGTATGTGGAGTCTTGGAGTAGGTCTGTCAATTTTGTTTCGTAGTCTTTTCTGTCCATTACTACAGTGGCATTTCCTTTGTCTGCTGAGAGGATGATTATGCTGCTATCTCTTTTCAGGGTTTGTAGTGCTTTAATTTCATTTTTCTGTAAGTTGCTTTTGGGTGGCTTGCTTGTGCATAGGATATATATACATACATACATACATACATACATACATATACCATGTTTCTCAGAAAATAAGGCTGGGCCTTATTTTCTTTTGACCCCGAAAAAATGCCTAGGCTGTCTTTTCGTAGATGACTTAATTTCTCCCCCCCACCCTCACCTAGAATACCCCACGGGCAGCTACGCCTCTCCACCAGCCACTACTAATGGCCAATCATGGCAGAGCGCAGAGAGCTCCCTACCCCCTCCAAGCACCTTTGCTGCAGACCCAGGTATGGTGCTGGGTGCAGGCTGGGTCAGTGGGTGGGCGGTGGCAGCATGGATGTGGGCCTCGGTGGCAGTCGGGCACTTTGCATCGTGCCTGCCACTATTGCTTCCTCTGCCACTATTGCTTTCCCTTCTGCCCATGCGCTGCTGCGTTTGGTTTGCTGCATCTCCACCAGCAGCGTTTCAGCTGCTTCTAAGGCAGGGAAGCCATAGCTTCCACGGTTCCCGATGGCTCTGGCACCTCTCTCTCCAGCGCCATCTCCAACAACAAGGGCAGTGGTGAGACAGACCTCACTGCCGACGAGAACCACCTGCCCTCCCGCAGGGGCATCGCTTTGATTAACGGCAGCTGCGTCAACAAGGTCCTGCAATTCGGTGAGTCTTTCGGGGTTGGGTAGATGGAAGTGGCGGAGGGAGGGTGATGCGATCGTTTCTCTCCCCCACACACACCTCGCTTTGCTTCCCACCCCAGAGCTTCAGGTCATGGTCTCGTCCCTTGTACGGCCGGGCGCTCTCCTCTTGCTCCAGCTGCCCAAAAAAACCCATGGACCTTCCCCCCTCTCTTTAAGTTTTCTTTACCCTCATTCCCTCCATCAGTTCCCTAAGAATACAAACTGGCGAGGCAGCTTCCTCCCCACCCCTCATGGTAGTTTAAAAAAGAGAAAGGGAATCTTCCCAGAGGATTCTCCCAAAGGATCTACCCCAAAGGAGGATTCTACCCCAAAGGAGGATTCATCAGAGGATCCACCCCAAAGGAGGATTCATCAGAGGATTCACCCCAAAGGAGGGGAGCATTTAAGGGGTGAATCCTCCTTTGGGGTGGATCCTTTCAGAGAATCACCCTGCCTCCGCCACTTCCACCCACCCAACCCTGAAAGACTCACCAACTTGCAGAACTTTGTTGACGCAGCTTCCGTCAATCAAAGCAATGCCCCTGCAGGAGGGAAGGCAGTTCTCGGCGGCAGTGGGGTCTGTCTCACTGCTGCTCCTGTTGTTGGAGACGGCGCTGGTGAGAGAGGCGACAGTGCCAGTGGGAACCATGGAAGCTATGGCTTCCCCGCCCGAGAAGCAGCTGAAACGCTGCCGGTGGAGGAATGTGCAGCACTCCAAACTCAGCAGAGCACAGGCAGAAGGGAAAGCAACAGCGGCAGAGAAAACAATAGCGGCAGGCATGATGCAAAGTGCCCCACCACCACCGAGGCCAACATCCACACCACTGCTGCCGCCACCGCCTGCCCGCTGACCCGGCCTGCACCCGGCACCATACCCGGGTCTGCAGCAAAGGCACTTGGTGGGGGTAGGTAGCTCTCTGTGCTCTGCCATGATTGGCCATTAGGAGCGGCTGGTGGCGAGGCATGGCTGCCTGCGGGGTGCTCCTAATGGCAAATTCCCCCCACCCCCACCCCAATTTTGCATGTTTTAAACTAGGCCTAAATTTGGGGAGAGGGGCTTAATCTCACCTTATGCCTAGAAAACATGCTGGGTCTTCCTATTGGGGGGGGCGTATTGTTGGAAAAACACGGTATATATACACATACACACACACATATACTCACACACCTTAAACAATTATACTAAGTGGCATATATACTGTAATATACATATGTTTGTGTGTGTGTGTGTGTGTGTGTGTGTGTGTGTGTTTTCTTAAGTTTTTGTGGGTATTTATATGTATGGTATTCTGCTTTGTTCGGGTATTTTCCCACCTCATTATAGTTGTGCTTTTAAAATTGTAGCGATGTTTCGGCAGAATCTCATCTGCCATCATCAGGCTTGTGTATTGGGTTCGTCTGTGTGTCAGGCTTTCACAGCTGTTTCTGTTTTAAATTTGGTGCTAGCCTACTGCTGTGTTAGAATGGTTTTTTCTTCATCCTGATTGGTTGGGAGTCTTGGTCTGTGTTTATTGGTCTTGGAGTTTGTTGTGTTCTTCTTGATTGGTGTTTCTAATATCTTCTGTCTGTTTTGTAGAGTTTGTTTGTCTTGATTGGCTGGCAACATTGTGTTTCATGTATTGGGGGCTTTTAGTGTGGCTTGGCTTCAGGTGAATGGCCGACTATCATTTATTAGGAAGCTGAATACCATATACATTAGTCATGCTTGAACTGAAAATGTATCAAGGGATAGCTGAGTTAAAACTCTGATTCCATTAATCTATGCAATTGTTTCACTGTGTACTTTTGCCTTCTATGTTGATTATGCACATCAGGGACAAAGTTCCTAAGAGGGAAGAGAATAGGTTACAGCCCTAATCATCCAAGGTTCATGAAACTGAAGTAGGCAAGATGGCTAGTAAAACATTTGAGTATTTTTTAGCTTTGAACTGTATCTGAGAAGTTAGGTTTTGGTTTTGTTTTGTTTTCCTTATACTGTAGATGTGTCTTGTAATAGATTATCCTAAAAATCAGACTATTAATTTGTTCTTAAGCTTCTTTGAAATGATGTTGTAACTTGAGAAATCTGTGATAGTAGAGTTGGCACTGAAAACCACAGATTCAATGCCGTTCTGTTTCTTTTTTTCTCTTCTTACCTGTAATATGCAGCAAGACAAGTATATGATATAATGTGATTTACATCTAATTCCCCATTCATCAACAGGTAATATGGGCTGAAATAAAGAAAATGAATGATATAATAAATATCATGAGGGAAAAAAGGGAGAATAATTTGCAGAATTGTTTTTTTGTGTCAGTGTGATTCCATTAAAGTTTTGTTTGCCTGTTTTTTAACTCATCATAAAGAAAAGTGATCTGTAAGCTTCAAGACAGATTCCTGAGTTTAACAGTACATTCAGTTGAATGGACACTAAATTCTGTAAAACCCATCCTCATCCCTGAATTCTCTCTGCTTCACCATGAAATGTACTAGTCTTTTGCTAAAATGATGTTCCTACAACTGCTGAAACAGTACGCTGTGTTCCATTAAATAACCAAAATCGATTCAATAGATTCAAGGCTGAGTGAGAATAAAAATGATGAAGGATCTGTAGGCCAATCATTTTGAGAGGGACGCGAACTCACTGTAGTATTACTAGAAAAAGAACAAATCTAATTTGCTTTCACAAGAGGTGCATATATATTTCTGATGTATGTGTTTGTACTGAGACCATGGGACTAGAAGGACCTTCTTATCAATCTATAAGTTGTCCTCAGTGAGAAACCTGAACAAACAGCAATTTTATATCAGGCAGTACCTTATATTGTATCTAGAAAGCAAATAGCACTTCAAATTCATAGGAAAGTGAAAACACTTCCTTGTAAATACATTTGCAGATATTAAACAACCTAACAAGCTACTGCTGGAAAACACCAGTTTTCTGAAAAAGGTAGACAGAGCTGTCTTGACAATCACTAAACATCCCGTCACAACTGCTTTTGTTATTTAAAAATATTCTTTTCATGTAAAGGGAAGGGAAGCTGGGATGATGCAAAGCAAAGCATTAGTGCTTAAGTATGTTCAGAAATGCTTCTAAAATCTATAGATTTCTGTTAAGCTCCACAAGGCAGGCACAAATTAGGCTCATGCTCACCTGAGATTTGGATACACACTATTGTACTAAGTCTTTATTATAGTTCAAAAATGTTTCCTTTGGAGACTTTTGACAGCTTCTGTATGAGTTCAGTGTGAATCAGGGTAGGATTCAAAAAAAATTACAACCGGAGCTGTGGGCATGGCTTGGTGGGCATGGCTTCGTGGGAATGGCATGGGAAGGATACTGTAAAATCTCCATTCCCATCCCACCCCACTAACCTGCTTTTCAGCTCCATTCTCCTGTGCAGGGCAACAAAAGAAGACCCAGCTGATCAGCTGGGACTTGGGAGGCAGACAATAGATGGGGGTGGGGCCAATCAGAGGTGGTATTCTGAACTACTCAAAATTACTGCTACCGGTTCTCCAGAACTGGTCAGAATCTGCTGAATACCACCTCTGGTGTGGATACCATTTATATCCATATCCTATAATATCTCATTTTAAATACACTTTTTTTTTTCAGGATTTCCATTTGTACAACAAATCCTTAACTTCTTATTGATGATTGTTGCTTGTTTACACTCTCAGTATTCCAGGTCTGAAAACACTTGCCATCATAGAACCCTATAGAACCACCAGGGTCATTTGTAGAAAAACAAAATGATGCGTTACTGCATCCCAGGATCCCTGAATTTTGATTACATATTGTGGAAACCTTTGCCAACTGTTGAGGTAATTCCCTGTTAGGAGAATGAGTGCACACAGGGAGATGTAGTGAGAGTAGTGAAGAATAACACACAACCAGCACACAGATACACTGTATAGTGAAATGTAAGTTTTTACTTCCAGTGAAAATGGTTAAGCAAAGTTCAACAAACAGTCCAAGTCATTCATGGTTAAAGCAGTCAGTTTTCAGTCCAGGGATAATCCAATTAACAAAGTCCAGTATCATAAACAGTTTAGTAACAGACTTACATCAAATCCAAGAATAACGACGATCAGCAAAAGTCAATAGAAAAATGTAGGAACGGCAACACTCTCAGCAACAACAGAACAACCCAGGTTTCTGGCTCCATCTTATGGCCATTTGAGGAACCACACCCAATTACAATTTTAGCATTCCCTTAAAGAGACAGTATTAAAATGTCTCTCCTGGTTTATATATTTTCCAACCCAACTGTTAGGTGAAAATTACATTCCTAACACCAACCAACATCCAGATTATTTGCCACTAATGATTTTTTTTCCTTTTTCCAGAAATATGCAATTCTTGTAGCTGGCACTTTACCTCAGTAAAGTTCAGAACATTGGTTGTCATGGTGCTTCTTTAGTCTACCATTCCTCAAAACTTTGCAGAGTCAGAGTCACTTGTATTTATTGGGCATTTCATTGCATTTCAGTACACTGACTCAGAACTATGAACCTTGGCTATATGCCTCAGTGAGATAAAACACTTCATCATGAAAGAATAGCTGTGATCCATACTGTTTTCCCTGTTTCTTGGGTTGAGGGAATGCAGTGTACATTTCCACCACAGCGGTAATACTCCCCCCCCCCTCAACTAGTTGATAGAAATGACTTATAAAATGATCTGTAATATTTTTGCTTCTATTAATTTAACTTATACTTAAGCTATCTGTCTTACTGCCATTGTCTTATTCTGTCATCATGAATTACAGAGGTTAAGCAATGTATGTGTTGAACTTACAGTCAATGATCTTTATTGTGTTTTAACACCAAGAGTGAGTAAAAGAGAGAATGAGAATGTGAATGTATTCATTTCCCATAAAATTAACTATTTTGTACAACAGTATTATGAACTTCTTGATTATCGGCTTTCTAAACTAATCTCCAAACTAAATTTTCTAAACTAATTTCATATACAGGTAATTGGTTTTTTTTAAAGAGCTCTTATACCAAATCTATTACCAGTACATAATAGGTGTTAAGGGTTAAGAACTAAATTTTCCTTATCCTCTCTGAGCATAATTGACGTTACTGTGTTTCTTCCTGGCATGTACAAACATAATTTTTATGTTCATCATACCTCACACCTTCCTTGGGCAACATGCAGACAGATTATTTATTTATTTATTTATTTTGGTTGTTTACATCATGGAACATTGCCAATAAAAAAGTGGATTGGCATAAATACAATTATTTTGTATACTAAGTGCAAGCAAGTTTTGTTTGGAAGCAAGTATTTATTTTTAGCATCCTCAAAATAAAAACCCTTTTTCCTCAGAAACAGCTAGAAGTAAAACTGTCAGTTCAGAATATTCCTTTGCTGTCAATTGTTCAATCAAACTATGCCATTGGTCATAAGATAGGGAACTTTCCTTAGTATTAATTCTTAATTAATATGACATTAGAAACAGCCAAGATAGGCTTTTCCCTAAAAACATGTTGCAGTTTCCTGTTTATCTTCCAGCAGATAATTTAATAACTACTTATGTATTTCTTGAAGTTCTGAATCAATTTTGCAGGATATGCAGAAAAAAAAAGCATACCTATGTTCATTGTTATTTGAACATTGTCATTTTTCAACTGCACCTATTGCCTATTCCTAAAAGTACTACGTTAAGATATCCTTAAGTGAAATGTGATATATAAACCAAGAATGGGAAACCTAAATTCTTAGGAGTGGATAAAACCTATACCCTAATTTAGCTGCCTGTAAGAGGTCAATTCAGATCTAGGCACACATTTGGCTTCAATCCCATCTATTAGTTTCATCTCTGCCATCCATATGGTTCATTCCTAATTTAAGAGAATGCTGGAGCGAACATGAAGAAGCTAATCAAGGATTTTCTTAATTGGCAGGTATGAACCACAAGATACAGCTATTCCATTGTTGCTGATTGCCTGGTTTCAGCTGAAGTACAGAACTTTCTCTGCTGATGTCCCAGCAAATTTATTTCACAGGTGAGAAAACATTGTTTTCCTTCAGACAGATAATTAATTTGGCTCTAACTTTATGTTCATTCTTCCTTTTTTATTTCTCTCTTTCCCTATTTACCTATAGAACCTGGCTTTAAGGGTGGCTTGATATATAGGCATACCCCCTCCAAATATTTAAAAATAAAAATGAAGAATAGCTGCTGAATAAAATTATGGTGCCATTTGATCCCTCAGACCCACTATTAAGTACTCTCAAATAAAATATGACATCCACTTCACCGTATATTTGTAAAAAAAATGTGAATGTATAATATTATTTCCTGAGCATTTCTTTCATGATTCCTGAACTGTTTCTGCAATAGCCATCTACAGTATCATCTAGTCAGCACTGTGAAGATTTATTCCTAATGAAGATGCTTTCTATTGTTATGTCACTGGTGATTCTATATGTACTACATATTTTGAATATTTTGGGAATTTCAGCTTTACACTGTTGCACTGTTCCAAAGGTGTGTGTGTGTGTGTGTGTGTGTGTGTGTGTGTGTGTGTGTGTGTGTATTAAACTTTAGGAATGCAATAAAAAGGTATCAAATTTCTATGGCTTTTTGCAGAGAAGATGTATTTCTTTGTTGCACAGCATTTTCACATAGACAAACACAATTCATTTCAGATATGTTTTCAGCCCCATTACTGAAGGCATGGGAATAATGGTCCGGGTGAGTGCTCAGCTTTAAATAGTTGGGGTGGGGAGCATGGTAACAAGCAAACAAATCATTATTTAAAGT